>NC_056751.1:287965766-288068266 GCF_019279795.1 Protopterus annectens | reverse complement strand
TCTAAGTCATCGAAAATTTTAGGACCATCAGGAAGGAAGATTTTAAGCTTGGCAGGAAACAGAAGGTATGTTTTAAACTGTGTTTTTTTAAGCTCCCTTATTAGTGGCATAAAAACTTTTCTTTTAGCTAATACCATGGAAGAATAGTCATTGTCAAAACGCACAGTTGTTTCATTAATCTTAACAGGAGCTTTAGCCCAAGCAGATTTAAGAACCATCTCTTTATCAAAAGATGATAGAAATCTAACTATAACTGATCTAGGATAGTTTTTGTTAGAGTTAGTATTAGCTATAGATCTATGTGCTCTTTCGATACCAAAAGAGAATGCTTCTGGTAAATCTAAAGTTTTAGGGAGCCATGTTGTTAAAGAAGAAGTAATATTGTTACCTTCAATATTTTCTGGCAGTCCAAAAATCCTAATGTTATTGCGCCTAGATCTATTTTCCAGGTCATCCAGCTTTGTTTGTAAATGTGTATTTTGTTTCAGCAGAAACTCAATGTTGATTTCCTCTTCTTGTATTCTATTTTCCATGTCATTCACAGCTTCTTCTATGCCTGTCATCTGGATCTTCAGTTGTTGCAGGTCCATATGTAACAAGTCTATTTGTTTTGTAGTTTTTTCTATGAAAGTGTCTATTTTAGTATCCATTTTATCCATCTTAGCAGTAAGTTGCTGGACTATAATTATCAGAGACTGAAGTTCTTTCTTGATGCTGGAGTCTTGAGAATTTGTCTTACTGGAACTCATTTCAGACTGATAAACTGACAGGAAAATTTCCAAAGTAATTTCTGACAGGAATATTATTAAGATTTCCTTTCTTTTTTAGATATAGTTCAAGAACTATATAAAACAAATATATTTAGAAAGAAAATTACTTCAAAAATTAATTTTTTAAGTAATTAATTCCTGTCAATGTAATGAAATTGGTGGAGCTGAAGAAATCTGCTGCTATCCTGTGTTCATCCTTGGCCACGCCCCCAAGGTCTGATTTTCTGAAATTGGTGAATATTAGATTAGCATTTTTTTTACTGTGTCCATGTGTATGTGCAATGCCCTGGTTAGGGCAGTTTATTTTATTAGGTGACTTGTGCAAGCTCAAACCTGTACCTTGGTTATAGTTAGCAAGAGCCTTATCCTGTATACAAACTGCCAGCCAGACCCTTTGGTAAATCGTTATGGAGTTGGTTGAAATCTTACAAAATGGGTACTTTTGTCATTATTGGCTCATAAATTTTGTTTTGCTGTGTACGAAAAATAATGTTCAAAACTACAAATTTAAAATGTGCTCTAACAACTTCTGCTGTATCAAGCAAGAAATAAATTTAAAATAATCTGGAAAATAAATATAAAGAATAAATGTTTGTATGTATGGTCCTGAAATATGTGTACAGGGCCCATGGTTTGAATACAGCCCGGGGACCAAGGTTCAGTTAATCTGCCACTAGCCATGTGCATTTTCAATGCATGTCAATTCCAATGCATTTTCAATGAGTGTGAACTTCAAGGGAAAGAAACATTTACTGTTGCTCATGCTAAGTCTGTTTTCAGTGTGCAACTGTTTTGTTTTGTGTACAAATGGCTATCAGTGTTTGCACTGTAAAGTTTGAAAGCATTGTTAGTGGTGCAACCAGTAGCACACTCACAGTTTGGGTTCTACTCCCACACCAGGTAGATGGATTGCTGACACTACAGAAATGCATAATGGGGTGCCGTACTCCTGAGTGTGTAATCCTTCAGAGGCAACATTAAACTGAGTTCCCATCTACTTGAGTTGGTGGTAGCTCAGGTGGATGTAAAAGATCCCAACAGCATCTACCAAAAAGAGTATGGTAAGTTCTCTGATGCCCTGGCCAAATTTCCCACAGTAGTATAAATACTATTATGGGGCACCCCTGTAAAACAGCTACTAGCCTAGTGGGATTAAGTTGAACAACTAAAGATAAATAAGCTGAAAGTTGTAAACTAAATCCACATCTCTATAATCATTTCAAAAGTAAAGAAAATAGTATCCACAGAGAGTTTTCAACAGTGTTTATGGTAACTGGAGGAAGATAGCTAACTAACGGGACACTGGAATGGCTGCGAGGGGGGAATTGGTCCATTACCCAGGCTAAGGCCCTTTTTGACCATGATCTGGCTCTGGCCTTAACAGTAGGTAAATAAAATGTGTCTGTATGTCTACTCAGTAAATTCCCTCTCTCCACCCCCTTTACTAATGTCATGCTCTAATTTGTTTTGAGGATTACTCAAAGTACTATGTTATTATAAGGGAGACTCTAAATGGTGTGAACTTAGTCTCGTTTATCTTGTTTCAATCACCACGCTAGTATGGTAAATTAACCTGTTTCTGGGAAAATGCCCTCATGGCAGCAAAATCTAAGTCTTGATTAAGAGGAATTTTTGATAACTGCAGCCTTTATAGTCATGTTTATCCACTGTCAGACACCATGACAGTATGACGGATTTGCCTAAGGCCTTCAGACAGGGTTCTAAACTTCAGGAAAACACAGCATGATGATTGTTTTTAATGCATCGTATGTCTTGGTCAGTTCCCCATAGTGGAATTTCCATCTGGTTTTAATAGCGAAGCCTAGTATTGAACACTACTAGAGTACAGTGTTTTTCTCCAAAGAGAGGCAACTCATATCTGGTAAGTAGTAGAGATTGATTTTGTCTTTACAACAGAAGGCTTCAGGACTTTGTGGCCCTGTCATAAAGCACAAAGCATCACAATGAGAAGTCATGCTTTAAATCAGTCTCAGATGATGACAGCTACTTACTACATTGCATCATCAGATAAAAATGTGTCTGTATTAGATATTTTAAAAATAAAAATTACTTTCAGGATTCCTGAAGATTTCAGTGTATACCAATGCACAGAAGAGCATGACAGTGCTTTAACAGGTTCATGCATATGCACATTCCAGTGTCCCTGGGTGAGTTTGTCATCCTTCAGGATGCCACATTCAGCAACAGAGCATGTCACAATATGAGCCTTGAAAAAGCTACCATAATCTTCAATGCACAGGGGTGAGCAGTGACTGTTGGAATTAACTGTAAAAGTTATAGAGATAATCCTGAAGGTACTATTTTCAAAATATATAGAATGAATAGATTTGCCGTTGATGAGGGCAATTGTGCCACCAATTACATGGCAGCTGCCCTCAACAAATGTGTAACCACCCTTTAAGATGGTTTCCAAATCTGTCTAGCAATAGTAACTTTAGGTGGGCTAGAACTGTGTCTGTATCCATTATGAAGCAAACAGCCCTATTGTCCTTAAGCACTGTACTTTGAAATTTGGAACCAAGCCAGCACACTGGAGTGATAATAGAACCAAAGGAGACGGTAAAAGCCAGGAAAACGTCATTCATCTACTCTTATGGTGTGAATGTTTCACACTACTACACTTTCTCTCATACAGAATTTTTTTTTAACTATATCTGTAGTAAAATAATTACCTCATGCAGGACATCCCTATCTTAATTAAATGCAATGCTTAGAAGCTTTGTATACTAACAAGTCACTCAAACTAAGGAAACCAAAAACAAAAGAAAATGCTTTATTTTTTTACAACAAAAACGTTATTCATTGTTAATGAAACCACTAGATAAGACAGTTAATCAAGTCAGGGGGAAAACGAGTATCAGTTTGGCCAAAAGGCACAGCAATGTACAACAATCAAGATGGCAGGCATCAAACATAAAAATTCCTTCTAGATTGTAATACCAAGTAATTTCTTAATAGTTTACATTGAGTTTAATGGTATTTAAAATGATCAGACATAGTTTAACCAGAGGTCCATGTTCTTAGCCTTGTGGAACAGTTCTACTAAACTGAAATGGATTAAACAGGCTTCTGTACCAGTACAGTTCTATAATTAGGAAACAGCTATGGAAGTGGCTTCCTTAAAACTAGCCAATGCATTTGAAAACAGAGTGAATTAAAAACAAAAAGATTTAAAAGATTGACAAACCTGTTCACTATCATAATAGACTGGTTTACAAAAATAAGGTTCACTGTGCTCTGGATAATGTGAGCTTGCAAGTGGTATATAAGAGAGCTGGGAACCTTACCCATTTAACATACTTACAAATAACACTGAAGAGAAGCAAGGAATAAAATATGCACCCTAGAAAAGAGATAAAGATCTGTAACCGGGCTTATGTGTGGTGTGGTGTGTTAAAAGTGACAGCCAGAAGCCTGACTGAAGGAATGATCAGAAGCATAGCAAATTGTATTTAGTACAACGAAAAGAAAAGTAGCTGATATGGAAAACTAGTCGCAAATTATGTCTATACACTGTGTTTTTAAATATCTAATTTTTCATAATTTAGGAAAATATACATAACTGCATCATAAAAACTAAGTAAATAAGTAAAATTCCACAGAAGTAGAATGTAAATCTCTACTTTTATAATGTTTGACCCAATACTGTTTTCAGTGCAAAACATTAATTAGAGGAGACACTCTGAATTCAGCTTTGCTACTACTTAGCTTAAGAAATATTCATTTCTCCTCCATTAGCACGTCACCTCATTTTAATTGTGCTCCTGAAATGATAAACATGAAAATAAGTATTACAAAAGCAACAAAATGTCTGATAAGACTGCCTACCAGGTCTAAAAAAGAGCTCCTAAAAGAGAAGTTAATAAACATGATGTTAGAAAAATCTCATTGGCCTCCCATATGTTCCCAGAATTGTATATTTTTCCTTACTGTATGTTTACTTTCCTCTTTCTGGCATGTTTTCTAACCCTGTAATAATTTTATCCACTGTTTTTATGTATGTGCTCTTATATTTTCTATTTAACCATATTTTTGAAGCTTATCTCCCAGGGCCTCTGCTGAAAAAAGGTCTTGTATTGGACTTTCCCAGTAAACAAAAGCAATTACTAAATCAACAAACATGCATTATATGAAATACATTTGAGGCAGTGCAGTGCACAGTGATCTCAACATCACAGGAACAACGGTGAGAAGTTTTAAAATTTCAGTAGCATCGGGAAAGATCTAGATTTGTGTTACTAATGTGTATGCAAACAGTAAATAAGAAACATTACAAAACTGTGAAGTAGGCATCGAGGAATCAAAGCTACTGCAGCTTTATAAATACTGCTTTGTGGACTGCCATTCAGCTGAGCACAGCTGACAACAAAAGTCATGCTTACAAAAATAAATATTTGTGGTTTGAGTTAGAGGACAAATAACAGGTATGTATGCTAAAGAATGTTTGCATTTTGACCTGTGAGAATTATATTTGGGCAACTCAGCCTTTATTTATTTATTTCACTTATTTGTTTGATATTTATTCCGTGGTGGTGCAGCGGTAGCATTGTTGCCTCACAGCAAGAGGTTCTCCCATTCAATTCTGAGCTAGTGTGTGGGGCGTGCCTTCTATGTGGAGTCTGCATGTCCTCCCTGTGGGTCAAGTGGCGTTCCGAAAGACATGCATGAATGGGCGTGCCTATGTTGAAGGTTGGGCATCGAGCTGGCAACTCGGCACCATGAAAATCTACTGCCAATCATTAGCGGACCGGAGTTCCGCTGTGGCGACCCCTAACTGGGAAAAGCCGAAAGACAACAACAACAACAACTTATTTGTTTGATATTTGTTAACCGGGTAGGTGAACTAGTCCAAGGACCATTTTCAGTCCTGGAGAAGCCAGACAAAACAACTTAATATATAACAGAATGTAGAACTATTTACATAGAAATGTACATAGATATTTGCAGCAATATAGTTACAGATATAGCACAGTACTTAATTTTCATTCATGAACATAAATACAGTTAACTATTGGCAGAACAAGTTAGTTTATAGTTCAATTCCAAAGGATCATTTCAATGAATATGATGAGCTGAATTAGTACTAAGCCAGGAGGCAAGAATCCATAATAGTTTCAAACCTTATAGGAGCTTTCTAGCCCACATATCTGAACCACTTGCAGGCATGTAGTTTTGAAAGAAATAGGTTTTAGCTATAGTTTGAAGCTAGTAAGTTTGTTCTCTTCTCTCATTTCTTCTGGGAGTTTGTTCCAAGTCAAACATGCATTTTTAAAGGCTTTTTCAGTAATGGTTAATTTGTAATTTATAAACGTAATTTGACAAAACAGTTTTTTGATAGGTTCCACTGCTGCCAAATAAACACTGGTACTGTTTGACACTACAGACAGGACATGGGAATGCCATCAAAGTCTGGAGTCCACGTAAGTTAAAGGCTGATATATCAAGTGCTATAGCATACACATTGAATGCAAGTTTCTACCCTAGGTCCAATGGCAACATTGCAGTCCTCTGATGGCATTTTCTGCTTTGGTCTGTGGGTCCAACAAAAAGTTACATCATATAGAACGTAGCACTATTTTGTTGATTCTATTGCAGGGGACTTAAGAAAGAGACTTTCCCAAGATAAACCTGCCAGCCACTTGACTCTTTTTGTAGAGGTTTGCAAATGAGCCAGACATTACTGCTGTGAATAACTTCTAGTAAATAAGACATTTTTAAGAACAGACCCTATTTTTTCAACAACATACCTGCAAAAGTTAACTGAAACATAAGCAAACAATGTAAATTCTATGGGGTTTTAGACATTTTTTTTCCATAATTAATGTCTATGAGGCTGGGTTCACTTACAATCTGTCACAACTGAAATTTGGTTCTCATTTAGCAATGACCAGGAAAGACTGTTTATCACTTGCTAATTTAGCATCAGAAAGCTGTGTTAATTTGGTGGTCTTAACACATCTCCATGTCATCAAACTGAGGCAGATCCTTTAACTCCTTTTCCTGAAAAGAAACCACTGTCAAAAATTTCCATAATGAGAAAGAATAATTGACAAATATGCAGGCAAACAGACAAACAAATCAAAGAATGTATGTTCGCACATGTTTGTGTGTGTATGTTTGTGTCGGTGTCTGTGTGTGGGGGGGTGTATGTATGTGTATGCACAACAACACACAGAAACAAATATACACCAAAGGCTATTTTTTGTGAATAGTATTACATGAGGTCTAATAGTTCTTGTTGTTGGTCTCTGTTCCTTCAGGAGCCTTATGAAAATACTAATTTCCTTTGTCAGTAAGCACAGAGGCTTTTGGATCTGTTAACAGTCCAGATTAACTGTGAAGAATGCGCCTGGAAACAAGGAACAGAAATAACAGGAGGATTTAGACCTCCTGCTACTGCTAACCTTACACATCATTTGTCTTTATCAAGTTTGTTATACAGGGTCAACTTCATGCCATTATCTAAGGATTTACAGTAGATTTTTTGCTTCAGTTTACTGCAAAATTGTATACAATTTGCAAGACCCCACTGAATGCTCTCAAAGCAATAAAGTACATTTGATACTACTGAAAATATATGATGCCAATGTCTAGTAATCTGAACCATATAACCATATAAACAACGCTGTGGTAAATATAAATGTACTACTGGCCTCACTAGGTTTAAAAAGTTGCATGTTGCATGCCTTTATCTAGAGCTATAGCTATATTCATATATAGAATACATATATGTGTATAAAATGTATATGTGTGTGTGTGTGTGTGTGTGTGTGTGTGTGTGTGTGTATATGTGTGTATAAATAAATAAATATATATATATATATATATATATATATATATATATATATATATACACACACACACACACAATTTATTTATATTTATTTTTCTTATTTGCAAAATATTGCACGGAGAAAGATTAGTTACATCTGTCTTTTACATTTTCACATAGTGTACTAGAAATACAGTCTAAAATGAAAAAAAATATGTTTTCCTTTTTCAGACTAAATGGCACACATTTACTAATATGAACAGCAATCATGTTTACCAGTACAGTGAGATCTTAATATAAACACTACTTGTAAAACTACTTAAATAAATTCCATGAAAAAAAATATATATTAAAGCATTTTAGTCACTGACCTCTGTGGGTGGCAGTTCTAAGGAAGATGGTCACAGATGTCTTTATGGATGAGGTTGTACCGAGAATGACCATTCAGAAGGCAATATTTTATTGCTAATGTGGTAAGTCCACATGTACAAGTAATTATTGTACAGTATGATCTGGAATG
Source organism: Protopterus annectens (assembly GCF_019279795.1). Classification (NCBI taxonomy): domain Eukaryota; kingdom Metazoa; phylum Chordata; order Ceratodontiformes; family Protopteridae; genus Protopterus; species Protopterus annectens. Next base: position 288,060,183 of record NC_056751.1, on the reverse strand, counting down.
TGAATTTTAACAGAGAAAATATATTTCAAAATAATGACATCAGACTTCGGGGAAGATTTTTTTTAATATGTGGGAAGCAACCATATGCTGAAAAGTACATGACAGAGAAAGTGAAATTTCACTGCAATGAACTAAACAACAAGCTAGCTGAAAATACTAAGCAATGAGAAGAGATGAAGTGATCCTCATAGAATAATTGTGTAGCAAGGAAAACAAATTACTTTTCAGTAAGAGCAAAGAATTACACTTTTAGATCATATAATAAGCCTGAGAAATAAGTGAAGCAAGAAGAATAAAGACAGCCAAAGAATGTCTTGCAAACCAAATCAAAAATGTTGACAGCATGTGAATCAAAGATATCTAGAAAAAGTACAGACTTCGAGAGAGAGAGAGTATGATTATGAGCGTGTGTGTTGGTTAGGATCACTTTGTGGGTGGAGATAAAGAGAAACTGCACATTTGAAAAAATAATACTTGTATATTACTCAAAGTTATGGGAAGAACATACCATTGTGAATTAACATACTCATGGGATAAGTGAACATACCCACTTTCAAGGAATAATTTCTAAAGTCAGGAAATCCATTAGGAAACAACACATTATGGCAGCACACACTGTAACAAGGGCTGTTAAGAAGCAGTGTACACCTCCAGCTGTGCTCCTAGCACTACTATCTAGCTTTCTGTTGCAGATAATAAGAGGAAAAGTTGTTGTCTAGTATTGGTGTAATGCATGAGTCAGACAGCAGAAGCAGCAACACAGAGAAGACCAGTACTCACAACTATCTGGCACTGTGCCATAAACTATGAATGGTTAATGATGCACCCGCTGGATGGAAAGTTCATGAAGCACATGAGAAATATAGGCTGTAGGAGTTGTGGTACCAGGAGCTTACAGAATGAATGCCACTTCTGTGTTCAGCATGGCCAGAGATCAGGTGAGGACAGTATATTCAGATAACTTAGATATTAACAAAGTAATCCCACAAAGTAGCTCAGGTGAAAGTATAAATCACATTCACAAAAACTAACAATAAGTAGTGTTTTTATATGCTTTTAATACAGCTGACAGATGTATGAATGGGGAAGTTTGTATTTTACCTTTTATTATTTTAATTAAGTTGCCGCGATGGTACAGCAGTAGCGTTGTTGCCTCACAGCAAGAGGTTCTCCTGTTCGATTCTCAGCTGGAGTGCCTTCTGTGTGGAGTCTGCATGTCCTCCCCATGGTCGAGTGGCCTTCGAAAGACATGCGTGAATGAGCATGCCTTCGCTGAAGGTTGGGTGTTGGGCTGGCAACTCGGCACCATAAAAATCTACTGCCAATCATTAGCTTACCGGAGGTCCGCTGTGGCGACCCCTAACCGGGAAAAGCTGAAAAGACAAACAACAACATTATTTTATTTAAGTTGTTTGACTGTTATCACATTTTATTTATTTATTACAGTTTGATGACCAGATTAATCCACTGGGACTGAAAGAGCCCATTTTCAGGTTTTCAGTGGAGGCCCGGGGAGAAAAGCTCCACAAGATATAGACAATTTTACAATAGTTATACAAAAGTAAATAAAGTAGTAGAACAGTGAAAAATAGAGATAATATACAATTTGTTAAAAAAATTCATAACATTTCTAATCCTAGGTAATGATTTACAAAAGTGAGATTCATGTAGTCTAAACATATTAAAAGTACAGGCATTTCAGATGAAAAAAAAAAACATGTAAGTAAAACATTTACGTACAGATAAAAAAAAAACAAGCTTTTTTTTGGAAGTTAGAAATGCAAGGAGAGGACAGAGAGAAGGTGGTGAAGTGGGAGAGGTAAAGGTGGTATAAAGTGGAGAAAGGGGGTGGGCTGGGGGGGAGTTTATGAGGTATAGGGTAGGAGAGGAAGTAGAGGCAAAGGGTAAGAGAGCACAGTGATAGAAGGTTGAGGTATATAATGCATGGGAGATGGTGTTAAAGAGTTTATGTGGTAGGGGTACAGGAACATTCACACTTTGAAAGGACATAAGATTGGAGAGGAGTTTTGAATTTTGAGTGGCTCTGAGTATTTCGAAGGGTGGTAGGGAGAGAATTCCAGAATTTAGCTAGTGAGCAGTATAATAGTAGGTGGCCAGGGGGTTGACGAGGCTTATATATGTTTAGAAGATTGTGGTTTTCTGATCTTATAGAGCAGTTGGGAATGTAGAGGGTTAAAGAGGTGGGCAGGGAAGGACAACTAGAGGGTTTGAATATGATCTTGTGAGCAGTAGAAAGTCTAAGTAGTTTGAGGTAGTTAGGAAATTCAAGCCATTTCAGGGAGTGGAGAGAGAGAGACAGTGACACAATGAGTTTCTGGAGTTGGTGGCAAATTTGAAGATTTTATTATAACAGGCTTCCAGCTTGCCTGAAAGCCTAGCTGAAGATTAGTGAATAGGGGGGCACTGTACATAAGAGAGGGAAGAAGGCAAGTAAAGGTAAGGTACATCACTTATATGTATTAGCAGAGTACCTGTCATACAGGGAACTCACAGATAAGCTTAGCCATATGACTCACAGTGTGGTAAGGTAAATAAATCAGTAAGTATATAGTTTTAATTTTTTTTGTAGTTATGGTAAATAGACAGAAGTATTTGTGTCCTATATTTTTGTAATGATTTGGTAATATATAGGTATCTTAGAAGGGTTTGAGAGCATGCCTAAAGAAGTAAGCAAAGGAAAATAATATAACAACACGTTTCCTGTCCAAAGTGGTAATATACATTGTATGCATGTCTACCTGGGAGATACTGGTTGTCTTTACTGGGCATGAAGAGCTTGATGTATGTATTACATGAATAAACATGACAAGACCATCTTTCAGAGTAGTAAAAAAGTTGTACATATTCTGACCTGCAAAATGAATAAGCAAGAAAGTGTATTGGTATCTCTACTTGTGGTGAACCTCCTGGAGTCCTGTGACTATTTCTGAAGACTATATTTCAGCAAAAACATGAAAAAGGTGAAAGTGATGCAGATGAAGGCTACTAAAATGGATGCTAGGTTGCAAAAGAAATTATATGAGCTTAGCAACAGAAACTCAGTATGTGCTCCCCAAAACACAAGCAATCAAGAGAAAATATTATAAAGACCTAAACGTATCACGTACCTTAGGGGGATTAACAAGGGCTTACACACTACTCTATTTCAGAAAAGGGTTAGTGGAGGGAATGCTATAAAGCTGAAAAGTAGAGGAATTTAAGAGGAATATGGAGAAATTCTTGTTATGAAAAGGGTAGTGATGACTTATATTGATATTTTAGAACACATACAGTCAATGATGGTGGAAAACTGCAAATAAATAATGTAAAAGTAAATAGAATTTAAGAGTGGTGACGTAGATTGATATTTCAGAGCACATACTACAGTCAATGGCAGTTGCAAACGCTGCAAAAAATAATGTAAGAGTAATTAGAGTATACCAGTTCCATACAAATGTAAAACAATGAAAGGCAAAACAGCATAGACATAACAGACTTGTGTGCATGCATTTAACATCTTTACTTTTGATCTTATACTTGATTGCAAAAATGCCTAGTTCGGAATGTAAATCTTCAGGATGCAGGACAAATAATGTATATATGTCAAATACAAAAGGGAAGATAATGGACTACAGTAAGATGAGATGTGAAAGTTATAAAGACAAGAACAATATACCTAAGATATTCCATTAAAAGTTTATAAATAAGCAAGTACTGAATTAAAACCACATCTTCCAAAATGAAATACCTATTAATGAGATTAGGGAAATTAGGTAATAAAAGCCTAAGCAAAGAGCAGGTGACCTAACAAACATTTCACTGTATCATGTCCATAGAACTGAAAAGAAACATGAAATATTTCTAGGACAGAAAATGTCTGCAATATTGGACTTTTTTTTGTTTGTTTAGAATGTTCTAAGGGCTTTCCATAGCAGTACTATTTATTTTTCCTGTGAAGCTTTTTTAATTTACATTACCAGTAGTTACTGTAGTACTGACAACAGAAAATGTGCAGCAAGTTTGTGGTTGGCTGCATAAGTACCCAAAACTATTCAGTATAAAATATGCCAGCACTATGAAGTCAGCTTGTTTTGATTTTATGAGACAGGCTCTGCTTAAGTTAAACAAGTTGCATTGTGCCAGTCCAGTTACATTCACCAGTAAGTATAAGAGTTCTGGGGAAAATATCGCATCATATTAAGGAGACTGCTACAAACAAATGGTAAAAAAAGCAAAGGCCTAAGATGACCAATGAATTATGATAGTGCAGAATCAGATCCCCTAAAGAAGTTACTTGGGATTTATGAACGGTGTTATGTATTTTGTAATGTCTACTATAGAAATGCTCCTAATATTTCTGCAGGACCAAACTATGACAGCTTACCCAAGTAGCTAATCGGATTCTAAAAAGCAACAAATCCAAAATCCACAGCAAAAAGCTTGAAATCCAACTGTCTTATAGCAAAAAAAATATTTTAATAGTTTAATAGCAAAGCTTTCAAGCTATGAAAACTCTTTCTCAATGCATAAAATCAATCAAAAACATCACTTCCTGAATATACAAGTTTTTTATCAAACAAGCCAGCCTATCAAAATAGAATCTACATATCACATGGTATACATCTAAAACCATTTAAAATTGTTTATATATATGAACAACCACATATAAGTACATGTATACATAAATACAAATATGTAGATACAAATATGTATAAACATCCTTCTTGCTGTGAATATTTCTGCAGTAGTGAGGACTTAAATTACATTTTCATACTGTAAAGGCTCTTTGCTTCTCCAAAAATATTAAAAGGAGATTCAGATATGTCTGACTTTACAAATCACTTATGTCCTACTGCATGTAAAGTAAATGTGTGAGTCAGTACACCTCAAAAGACGCTTTGTTTGAAGTACTTCACAACACGGGGCAAGGTTGGAAGGTCTTGTCTGCAGCTGCTAGTACCAGAGACATGGTAACATGAACAGGAAGGTGGGGAGATTTTATGCCGGGGATATGACAACACCGGAGGTAGTGGGAAAGGAGTTTAATATACTATGACTAGAACTAGATCATGACTCCACTTTTAGGTCATTGGTGGGGGTGGGTTTTTGCAAGTCAGGAGACTAGCATAAACTATATGCGCTGGCTACATAACAATATACTTGTTGCCTTGCTACAATGGCTGGAGAACACACAAGAGGCCTTTGTTATGTCACCAGGGCAATACATTTATGTATTTCTTACATGCTGCACAGCCCAGTCTTTGTACTATCTGGGTTATGCAGTGCTAGCCCATATGATGTGACCGAGGGTTCTTCATGAATCCTGGAGACCGACTTTCCTTTTGTTATCATCTAACAATGTTGGTCAATAATTCAGCAGTAAACCTGAGTCATTTTCTTGGGAATTGGTGTGTTGTAATATGTTCACAGATGATCAGACTTTGATATTAAAGAGTCTGAAACACTGCACAAACTCAGTTGAAGATATTCAGTGGAAACAGGAGTCTGTTTTGCCTGGATGTACATCAGTGGGGAAATGCTAAGGTCAGTAATTATAAGGAAAAGTGCTACTGTCTCCTGATTTAACAAAATGCTCAATGTTTGCTTTATTTCTTAGTTTTATCTTTTTGTTCACTAGACTACTACTATTATTTGTTGATTATAACAAAATACCACTTCTATTAAATTCATTGATTTTATGAGAAGCAGTACAAAATATGTAACCTGAATTAGGGACATTTGAGAGCTATGCTTCACAATGTCTTTCCAACACCTGATAATGAATAATGATAAGAATGTTTACAAATACAGAACAGATAAAGAATAATCAAGTTTCAAATCAGAGAGAAAAAAAAAAAAAAATATATATATATATATATATATATATATATATATATATATATATATATAAATATACATATTACACACATACCATGGTAATATACATGGAGCAATGAAACCAATACCATACAGTGCATCTACCTTAGACTCATAACTGACAATGATCATTACACAGCATGAGATTAACATCTGCCAAAGAATGTGTTAAAAGAAGCAACAATGCTGATGTAGAGATTATCTGCGATGTTTGCAGATTACCAAGCTTGCATATGAAGGAAAGAGTTGGAAATGGATAAGAAACCAAGACATAGATGCCTGCAAGCTGAACAGTATAAAATGGAAACAGGATTTGCAAACATAAAGCAGAAACAAAGAACTAAAAGGAAAATTTGCTGTTGCTCCAGAGTTTCTGACAATGGGCCTCAAATCAAAAAGAAGATTGGTATCTCACATGACGGCACTAGCTACTATGGTAAATTAGATAGCTACTCATCTGATTACATTACAATATAAACAAGTTCAAAAACACTTATAATAGACAGGCAAGAGAAAAGGGCCTGTTCATTTCAAGTGCTCTGAGTATAGCTATTACATGACATGCATCCTCTTCTTTGTAAGCCTTCAGACTCAGATAAACATATAACAATATCTTGCATCCACTTTCTTTAAATGAAGAATGATATTAAACATGGAATATTTAGTAAATAAGAAAAGGTAGATTATACTTATTATATGCAGATATTTCAAAATTCTACACTTACAGCTCTTCCTGCATCTCATGGCCTTATTTTATAAAAACAAAAATCCATTAAAACACTTTAAATTTCAAATACGGTATCATTCAGTACTTTAAAAAATTTCTAGTCCTTTGTTTTTTACTTAAACTATGCATATTCCTGCAACTTATTGATGATTCTTCCAAATCCGGAATACAATGATATTGCTGTTGCCAATATTGCAGATACTGCCATTCAACATTCTTCAGATTAACTTTTACATTCCACTTGCTGTTTGAGAATTCTCTTGTTTTAAATATTCCTTAGTCACAGCACTTTGCTGAAAATCTTTATTCTCTTCATTTTGAGTATTTATGTTTTCTCACTGTTTTTGATTCTGCATATAAGAAGCAAGAATCTGGCTATTCATTTTCTATGAAGGCAGTAACACTTGGAAATGAGAGTTTACATTCTGTAAGATAACCTTGTTATGTTCCTCAATTTATGCCTTTCAGAAATGTGTTTGACTTATATGTATTCACGAATCTGTGCCTTTAACATAATGCATTCTCGGCTATGCTACTTTAATATTTATAGTTGCTTCCTACTAGCCAATCTGCACACTTTTTGTATCCTGTATCCTTACCTTATCCCCTTCCTTCAAAGTTGAAAGTCAGATATTTTGTACTTTTTTCATAATAAACTTTCTGTTTACTCTGGTTATTGCTCAGTAATTTCAAGATATTTCCTGGTAATAATAAAGAAGTATAGCAAGTAGCTTGCTTTTCACTGTTCCTTCTTTAAGCAATTGTAGTGCAGGCAGGCCCACTCATTGTAAGGGTTACTTCTATAATCTAAGACAGACACATAACAATCTCTTATTAATGTACTGTCACTTTTTGTCATCAGATTAGCAAGCACATGTGCAGTGTGTGAATGTGCATGTGCATTCTGTGATTCAATAGTTCCATGTCCAGAATGTGCTTTCATTGGCTTGCACAAATTGGTTGCTAGGATAGTCTCTGGCATTCCAAAGAAAAAGCTGGTTATTGGAAAATTAATATATGAATGAACCAGCCTTTCTACTTGTCCATTACCCTTTAGTCTGGAGGTAATATGGATGAGGTGTTTTAAGTCTGAATTCTCATTTTCTAGTAAACCTTTAGAATTCCCAAATAACAAACTGAGGTCTACTGTTTAACACGACTAGCTCAGGTATACTATGCCTGCTATACCTGTATACTTGCAGTATTTTTCAGCTGTATGGCCTCTGGAATCTTAGAATAACAGTCAGCATGCATCAGGTTGTAACTTTCCTGATACTGAAGTAAAGCTAAGCATATTTTTTTCAAAAAAAAAGATGTGATATTTCATTCAATATGAATGTGTCTTTTGCATTCTGATTATGGTTTACACTACAGACATCACATATCTCCATTAATTTCTCTATCTACTTAGACATCTTTGGTCAATGAAGTATTTTTCTTTCTCATTTCTTGCATTTAATAAATTCTAAATGTGATGTCTGTAGCTCTTCTAACATTACTTACTCATTTGAATTGTTTTATCAGTTTATTTAATTTACATGAAATTTCATCTTTATATGGGTAATATTTCGAAATATTTTCATACACTACTGTCATCTGCATGGGACAATCATTAGTTACAGCTACCTATACTGGATCACTGGATTATACATTTATAAATTTAACATACATAGAGCAACAAAACTTCTGCCATACATATATATATAAAATAAACACATATATTGTATTTGTAAATATTTTGTTTGTTGTTTCTTTACTCTTTTTAATGCATACCTTGTTGGTCAATTTTCCTGCATCAACACTGCTCCTATTTTTCCCAGACAATGTTGACCAATGCTTTTTGCAGTGCAGTTAGCTGAGATACATCACAGAACTTATATTCATGTGCATTTGTAACAAGCTTTTTCAGAACTTCAAAAATGTTGTCTTACTATACTGGCCAGAACCAGTCCACATCATGCAAACTGTGAAATCTAATATACTGGGTATGAATTTTGACAGATAATGTACAACTTCAGAAAATTACATACAGGCTGAACTGTTTTGTGATTTCTGTATACTTACAATGGCATTCTATATTAGTCTGTCAAAATGTGTAATTAGTTTTATACTACACTTCTATTTTGTAGAGATAACTGATTATCATCCAAACCTTCCATTTGTATTACAGCTGACTGAAATACTTCTAATGCTGATGATATACCTAAGAGTGATCTTTGAAATCCAAGTCTTCCCAGTGGAGTACAAAAGATACATAGCTATGGAACTAGCCTTATGTAGTCTGATTAGCTAAAAGTCTTTGTTACCATCTAGTACAGAAACTCTTTGATATTGATCATAGTTAAAATAATCTTTTTGATTGCCTGCAGAGGATACTACTCTCTTCAAATCACTTTATTTAAATATTGGGGCTATATGCAAAATCCATCATTGGTCTGCTTCATGACAGTGAAAGGCTATTAACCTATTCACTCAGCTCCAACTGATTGACTACCTCACCAAAACTCCCCATTATAGTTAGTTTTTGTTCCATTCTCTTCCTTAAAGCCACTGGTACTCTATTTGGTGCAATTATTACTGACACTGCTTTCAGAGATATTTGGTATATTTTCCCCCTGCCAGACAGACTAACCAGCAAATCAATTTGCATTTCTCTTCAAAATATCATCAACCAAATCTGATTCTGCAGAAGTCTGATTAAATTACTCTAATTCTTACTTAATGCTTGTTCAACTCTCAGTAATTACTGTAACTGTACTCTAAAAACTTTCTGAAACTGCTTAAGAAAAATACTCTATCTACGTAATGCCTGAATAAAGACACAAATGACTCTGCACGTGCACACTGTGAACTGTCTTCATCATGCCAGACTTCTCCCTGCTATGTGGCCTAGTATATGTGGTTGACTTACTCAGTCTTTTCCAAAGACAAAATGAAACATGAATTTAAATGTGCTGTCATTGCACTCACAGGTAAACAAAATCATATTATGCCTATAATATATAAGTAATCTACTTGTATCTGGCAATATCAGTGCTTTACATGTAGCTTCAGATAAAATATTCCATTCTGCTCCTGCATCTAGCTTAATGCTAATGTCTCCAATCTGAATTTAAAAGTTTTTCACAAAAACAAGCATTCTCAGTACTCTATTGGTCTTGTACTGCACTATATTGCATTGTTTCTACTGCACTCACAAACATTTTGTCAAGGGCTCTATACCATGCAAATCTTGCAAAACATATTTATTTAATTTCTATAATCCTTTTGTAAAATGATTCTTGCCATGATATAAATTAATGGTTTTATTAAACTTGCTGCACTTCTTTTCTCATGTCTGTGAATATACATAGTACACAAGGCATACGTTCCACATAGCTGCTACATCCTGGATACCTTACGTTTTCCTATGTCAATGCGTTCATATTTATTTTATCCTTATGCTCTCTATTTAATCATCACATCATTATTAGTCACATCTTTATTCTTCCACACTTGTGATTCCTCAGAAAGCCCTTTTAGCTGTATATTTGTAATTTTGCTGCATACAGTCAGTACTTTGTCTAATGTCAGTTCTGATTCTGTCAATAATTTAACTCTTACTTGGTCTTTTTTAATAACACAGACAATTCTATTTCTTATCTTTCACTTTGTTCTTTAACTCAGTAAATAAGCATCTATAATTTCCTGATCTACTTGATTCCCCTTAAAAAATAAATGACTTACAGATGGTAGATTTGATAAATTTTTCTTTCACAGCTTTTAATTTGTGCTTCACCTCCTCTTTGAGGTTAGAAGTATTAAATTCTCTTATAACATCCTCACACCGCACTGCATTTTCTTTGTTGCTTCTGCAGTTCTAAACACAGTGAGATATAGCTCAAACTTCTGAAACCAAAGTTTTCATATTTCAGATATGTTATCACACAACTTTAGACTCACTGGTTGTTGTGCTGAATTATTTTTTTTTTTTTCTGTGGTAAAACAATGGCTTACAGTAAAATATAAATCAAAAGAGATGAGTGGTTCAGCTGTTTGCCTTGAACAACAATTGACAATATGTTAACTTTGCAATTGTAAACAAGAAAATGTCAAAATACTGGGGACTAAGACATATGTGAAATTCAAAAGAAAAAACTACTTTGTGTTTTTACTGTTGAAATATAAAAAAAATAAATTATTTTGTGTGTTTCCTTTGTCAAAATGTGAAAAGCAAAATACCTTCAGTGTGACACCATGACCATAATAAAGTCATATCACATATTGAAAATTAATCTTTTTCTTTAATTTCTTGTTTTTGAAGTATACAAAGCATATATGTAACAACATTTCCATTCCTGGTTTCATCTCTTCAACTTATCTTCTGACAATGTGCAGTATAGTTCTGTTGAAGTAGTGCAGGAAAGCTTACAATGAAAGAATAAAATGTATGAGGTATGGTCACCTCAACATCACTCCTGTTAAGTGCTCTGAGTACGGCTAACCCTGTTTTCCAAAGAGACATATCACAGTATTCTTACAAACATCTTCAAGCACAAAGAACAAGGCAGGCAAACATTCTAAAAGTTTCAAAATCTATTTTGCAAAATATGCATAACTAAAATATAGTTGTGAGAAGAAACTGGGTGGATCTGAAAATATTTTCCAAAAGGATATTCATTTATGTGGAGAGCTTAGTATCAAGTCCACATCTTCACAGCATCAAATTAAGCCACTGTGAAGCACGGCTTCAGAAAAGAAAAAGAAAAAAAGCAAAATGGCCACGATCTTGTTTAGTGAGTGTTAAAAAAAAATTTAGATAACTACTAACAATAGTAACTGCTGTACAGTTACAGAGTCCTTTGCTAACCATGGCTTAAAAAGCTGCATATAGCAAACATGGGAAAATAAAAAAAAGTAAATCACTTTCATATGTGAGTTTGTCCGAGACACATCAGGGTTGAATTTCACACTATCTTATTGGTAGTTGGGGTTTTCCCTGGAATGGGTCAGGTGGGCAGATTACCATGGTAGCATGCCAAGTTATGGTTACTGTTTGAAGGAGATATTAAGTGAGTTGAGACATGTCAGATGATGGTTAGGATTACAGGTTTGCGGCAGGATTAAGGGGCTTGTTTACAGGAAGGAGGTTTGGACTATTTTACTACACTTTTGGATGGTGAGGGCTACTCACTGACCTGGTGTGTTTGGTGCCGGTGGGCATTTCAAGTTGGTGTACATTGTGTTTGTTTCGTTTATTGACTTGTTTTATGGTTTGTGGTACATTTGGGGTCATACTGGTAAAGGCCTTGTATGGTGGTGTAAGCAGCCTGTCTAAATGGGTATTGGTGTAACAGCATGATTACTCTTAAAGGGGATTTGAATGTGATTTTATGTGGGGCAGTAAAGTGGCTGCAATATGTCGGGAGAGTATGCTATTACCTTTGCATGGTTTCAAGTGGCAACAGGCTTAGTATTTCTGTGTTTAGTTGGGGTATGGATTCTGAGAGTAATTAAAATAAAAAAAAAAAAGAAATTTTTATTGGTATGGTAGTTGGGTTACAAGAGTATGGGTATTTTAGGCTTTGAGTGTGGTTAATTTAACATTGGAGAGGGACTGATGGTTTGTTTTAGTTGTTTAGGTAACTGAATAGTTTTGTTGGCATGGGGATTGAGAGGTGACGGCACTGAGACAGTCTGGTTAGGCAAGATTGGGTTCACCGAATGATGTTTGGCTTTATGCCTTTCATGGGGTTTAGGTTGTGGGAAATTTGATTGGTGAGAGGGAGAACAGCCTGGTCAGGCTGGTGGGTGGAGAAGATGGACAGGCTTGCCCTCTTCTGTTCCCCCTCTGGTGTTGGATATGCAGTTCAATAAGTTGGGAAGGAAAGTGAGTGGTTGCTCTGTTGGATAAGTTAATAAGCAAGAAGAACTACTTATTTGTATGGTGGTGTAATTCAATAAATTGAAGGTGAGCGGGTAATGCTGCCTTGTTAGTGCAAAGATAAATGAGCAAGTGAGGGATACTGCTTATCAAGGGTGAGTTGTTATGCTGCCCTTATGATTGTTTTATGTTTTCTTTCATGGATGTTGTTATTACTGTGGCATGTTTTGGTTGAAATTTAGAATCTGGTCAACAATCATGTTTATGGAAGTTTAATAAACGTCGTCAAATATCATTCATTGTTGTGTGTTTATTAGGACAAAAATTACATATCCAACAGCAACTTAAACATTAGATGAATGAATTATTTTAGATCAAAAATATTGTTTATATTATAATAAAACAAACACAAACCAATTTAACAGATAGCCCATTTTCTAAGCTCAGGTATGTCCTCCAGGGTAGGCATTATGGGCCAGTAATAGACATTTCAGGGTAGTCAGTTTTATCTCAAGTTAACACCCATTCTGTCTGCCATTACTGATTGCATAATTACTTAGCATAGTAAGTGATAAATACAGGACATTGTAAATAATGTTTACAAGTAAATAAGATGTCTTGCCATGTTCATTGTAATGGGTCTATGGCTAATCACTGAATGAAATAACCATCGAAAGGCAAATCATCAAAAGAGCATAATTGAAAGGTCGTTCATTGAAGGTGCACTTCATCGAACCTGTGAGACAGGGAAAGTAATTAGTAGGCCAACACTTCTCCATCTCACTTTTCACCGCTGTAGTGCAATCTTGGAGTTGGTACATATAGTTGGGGGGTGAGAGGGCCAAGCTTCCCTTTGACCCCACTTGGATGGGTTTGAAATGCTACTCTTTTTGAGATGGGGAAGTGTTGGCCAACTAGTTACTTTCCCCATCTCACAGGTTCTATGAAGTGCATGTTTGATGAACAGACTTTCGATTATTTGCTTTCAATTATTTGCTGTTCGATGGTTATTTAATTTGACAATTAACCACACAACCCATTCTAATACAACTGAATACATTAGTAAGCACCTGGCACCATAGATTTGCATTTTCCAACCATCTCTATAACCATGCTAGTTTATATGAGCATCCTGAGACAGTGTAGTGTTTGTCTCCAGTTTACTGTCTACCACCTATCAATTAAAACACTGACTCAGTGTGTGACATATATAGTTAAATAATGTTATTGGATGTAAAACTCTCACCTGAAGCCACAGCAAATAACATGCAGGTTGTCAGTTCCACACAACATCACACTAAATGCATCATACACAGCTCGGACCAAATACGTACATGTTCATGTGCTAATGTTCTTAAAAGTAGCCTATCTAAACTACAGAGGCATCCTAAATGTAACCCAAAAAACAAGTACCCTCAACAACATCACAAAAATGCAAGCCAGGCAGCACCCACCATGAAACAATACATCTAAAAGTCAGACTGGCCCAATTTAAAAGTTATTAATGTTAATAGAGTGACAGCATTTTACTCAAGTGACGACTGATAAAGAAAGGCCAAAACAACTTTTGGCAAACCTCTAAGTAAATATAACATAAACAACAAAACAAAATAAAATAAAAATCATAACATTTATTTAACAATACAGCACTGGAGTAAAAGATTTCATCTCTCAAACAGGGACTTCATCAGACTATCTGCTTTACATAATTCAATCCAATCACAAATCCTGGACAAAGTCACACTTCTTAAAAAAAAAACAAAAAAAAAACAGCAACATTACTAGGCTTCACACAAGCTTTCAATCTGACTTGCCACTGGTATTCTTTTCAGTCAAACAAGTCTTCTATATTCTTATTCCCACCCATATATTTTACATAATCACCACAAATCTAAAATTACAATTTTGACATTCTTCATCGTACTTAAGGCATCTGATCATTGTGTACTCTCATTGCATCTCAGTATGTTCATAAATGCATTTGAATAATTTCCTTGAAGTCCTTTCAGTATGAAATGCTGAGCATAAAAACACATTGCATGTATAATGTTATTGCCTATACAACTATAAATGCCAGGAATTCTTACAACTTCCCCCCAGCATCACTTTCTCACATGCAATAAACAATCAAGCGCACTGACTGCATTGTCCACATATCTTCATTTCTCCTTTTATTATTAGTTATATTCTGTAATATGTCCTTCAAGGTCTTGCCTTCCTTGGGTGCAAATTTGGGGACCTCTCCCAGGGTTTCCAGTACCTCAGGAAACCACATAATAATATTCCAGTTTCGATATATTTTTAATAGTACATTCATCCATTCTATTATCAGTTTTGATCACCATAAGGGTGCCTTTATTAAACCAAACTTTCTCTTTATCATTTAACCCATCCCTCAGTACCTGTGGCTTATTTAGATATTCTCTTCACTTCACCAAGCAGTTAATCTCTTCACTAACTACTTCATTTGGATAGACCTTTGCCAAAACAATATATATTTTTCAATAATTCTATTTCTTTCAAAACTGTGCCATCATTCTGGCTTAATCTACTAGTCCTGATCATCTGTCCCTTAAAAATAACAGATTTAACTGATTCTGGGTGCAAACTATTATAAAGCAAATAACCATTACTATTAACTTTTTTACTAGTAATGCCCATCTCAAGTCTATCACTATCTTTATATAGCAAAATATCAAGCTTCACCATCTTGTACATATCGTACTCCATACTAAATTTCATAAAAGATTCAACCTTATTCATAAGTAAAGAAATATTCAATACTACCTGTCAAGATAAAAAAAATATCAATAAAACACTTAAATACTTTAATATACCACATAAAACTTGTGAAGAAGGTATTTTCTTCCTTACATGTAGCCATAAACAAATTTGCATAACTGGGGGTCACTGCTGCCCCCATGGCCACCTCATTTGTCTACACACTTGGGCCTAAAATATAACAAAATTATAGATCAAAATAACATCTAATATTTTCATAATAAGTCTTAACTGTGTGGATTCAAATGGGAACTACAAATAAATATTTAATGACCTTTTCCAGACCTTCATTAGTAGGAATCTCAGAATATAGAGAATCCACATCTAGTAATACAAAAATATCAGATTTGCCAATAACAATACTTTTAATTTTATGTATAAAATCAAATGGAGTTAGTTTTTCTGACAATAGGTTTAACAGTTTTTTTCAACATGACAAGAACGGACCCGATTCCTAAGTCAGGGTGTGATTAGAGTTCATGAAATGTGTATTGCTTCAGTCTTTAATGCTTGCTAAGATTGCTCTTCTCAGCACTCACAATGTGCCCAAAATTGTTTTCTTCTGTAGTTCATATGGGGTTACATGCACTGGTAGCATATTTAAGAATGATTATAAATTATTTTTATTAGACCTTTTGCTCCTACTACCATTGGAACTGTCTGAATATCTTTCTTCCACATTACCCTCATTTTTGCTTGCAAATCCTGGTATTTTATGATGTTGTATCTCTCTCTGTACAAAAGACTCTGTAATAAATGAGTGTAGCAATTTCAGTAATCAATGCACTTTTTTGTCTTTTTTCATGGACTACTATGTCTGGATTCCTTGCATCTAGTTTTGAACTGTAATGGGTGATCCCATGTGCTATAAACCATCATTTTCTGTAATGTTTTTGGATCACGCTTCCAATGCTTCACAGCTGCTTACATATTGTAGTGTTTGCACAATCCCCATTGCAGCAGTCTTCCACATTATTGTACCTTTCAGTATACAGGCCGTCTGCTATAGCAGTTTTGATCTCAGCTGTTTCCAGTTCTGTTTTACAGAACCTGTATTTATTTGTTTGTTTCTCCAATGTTTTCAATGGACTTTGTAGACTAATATATATATGTAGTCCAATATTTTGAACACCATTATTAGCCTTTCATCTTTTGATGTCATTTTACTTCTCCTTAACAATTCCTGCATCAAATCTTGACATGAGGTTGTTCCAGAAGATCTCTGTACTTGCTATTATATTTGTGGAAGTTCCTACTTGATTTCCTTTTTGCCTGAGCCTTTTCCTTAATATAATATATATAAATAATTCCACTAAGTTCCTTAAATTCACTATGGATTATTCCCAGCTAGGTATTAGCTTTTTGGACGTTTATGTAGAGAAGGACAGCACGGGTAATATCAGCACAAGGATGTATAGGAAGGCTTGTCATGCAAATAAGTTATTGAGTAGAGATAGTATGCACCCCAATTTTATATTTAGAAACGTAGTACAAAATCAATTTTTAAGAGCTTCAAGACTGAGTGTAAAGAAGATTATGAAAAACAAACAGAGTTGACAGGGAAGTAATTATTAGAAAGAGGGTATGACAAGGGAATGGTGTTGAAGAACATGGAAGAAGTTGAAAGATCAAGGGAAATTAAAGCTAAACCATATTTCTCAAGGAAATTTGGAAACAAAAATGAAAATATAGGTAATAATAAATTAATAATGTGCTTAAATTATTCTAGAGATGTAAAGAGGTACACTAACATCATAAATAAACACTGGAATATATTAACTACAGATGGTCAAATTAAAGAGTTAGTAGGAACTAAACCTCAGTTTTCTTTCAAAAATAAGAAGTGCCTGAAGAGAAGATTGTGCATTGATAGAGAATTAAGAGATAAGGCAGGGGAAAAGGGGACCATACCATGTGGAAAGTGTCATTTTTGTAGTTATATATCTAAGGAAGCACAATTGAAACACCCTGATACAGGGGAGATTTTTGAACTGAGAGTCAGTGCAAGATGTGATACATCACATGTAGTTTATTTAGCTACATGTCAGATATGCAATAAATTCTACATAGGGAAGACAGATCGCCCATTAAAGGATAGAATTAGGGAGCATATGTATCATATAAAGAAAAAAAGTAATTTTAATGCACTAGCTAAGCATGTAGTACCCACTAATGAACAACATGCATTTAAATTTGTCGTTTTAGGGAGAACATATATTGGCACAAGAGGGGGTGATATTAAAGCTAGGACTGAAGAGAAGGAAAACAACTGGATTGTTAGGTTAAGGACCAGTTCAGGGCATGGTTTGAATGACTCTGTCCCCATGAGACCTATTTTGAAGAAAAGGCCTTTAAATAGATAAAATGTACTTGCTTTTTATTATGTAATTTATATTCTTATACTTTTATGGTTATTTTTAAGTGAAAGTATAAATATACAAGTTTAAACGTATTCTTGTATTAATGTTTGCAGAATGTGTATATGTTTTTAAATTTTGTGTATTAGAGTCATGTGACTGATATTAAGACTATATAAGGTGTGTCTTTTTAATGAATGTTATACACCTAAAGTAGCAATTTTACGAAAGTGCTTGTATACCATTAAAGCAGTGTTATAGTGGAATCTAGATCTCTGGTTCATTTCTTTGGAGTTTGAAGACACTTGGATATTCTGGATATATTACTGAACTGGAGCATTACCTTTGCAGTTTTTTTACTTATTTTTAGTTATTAACTCTTCCATGTCCAACTTATTATTAACAAAAAAACCCTTATCATATCATGGCTAACTATAGGACCCTCTTTATGTCTCTCTCAGTCCATACCGCCTACCTAACTAGTATGGAGTCCCTATGTATTAAGCCAAATGCCACTCTCCTAGGAGAGCTCAACTACTCCTGCATTAATTGGGAGACTTATACATCCTCAAACACGTATGCCAGAAATCTCAAGGTCTTACACTTTTTTACATATTTTCGTATTGAACAAGTATTACATCAGCCAGCCATCAGTTTTATGTACACTATTTATCCAGAACAGGTAAGTGGGAGCATAACTTGTCTAGGCCAGGCACAGGCACAATGAGGGAACGTGCCCTATATGCTGCAGATGGGATGCCAGTCCAACATAAGGCATACAAAGTCAAACTCATATTCCTGTGGCCACCTTAGTATCACCATTCCACTTCCGAGCATGTCTTTGTAGTGTGGGAAGAAACTGGAGACATTGGCAAAACCCAAAGCAGTGTGGGAAGAAACTGGAGACATTGGTAAAACCCAAAGAAATGTAGAGAAAACATACAGAAGGCATCATAGCCAAAAACCAAAACCAGGACACCAAGCTCTGTGAGTTAGCAATAATAAGCATTGGCTTCCCTACACATGCTGGAGGAAAATTCCCCGAGCATCAGTGTCCTGTATAAAAGAAAGAATGAAATAACGCCAGTTTTCTCCATAGGAAATCTTTGCCAGTATGAGTTTTAATTGTGCTCCAGCAATGATTCAATTTGTAGGGAGATATCTCCCTTCTTCAAGTTGGTGCAACTGTGGATTTGGTATATAAGTTTGGGGGTGTGGGAGTGCAGGCAGACTTGTCTTCTGCTAAAAAATAAATCAAGAAATGGGGAAGTTTTCTCTCTTTTGGTTTTCAGGCATTTCTTCTTTTTTTTTTTTGAAATGTTGAATTTCACAAAGTCAGAGTTTCATAGTAGAACCACTAAACATTTTATCACAAAAAATATAAAATATATCCAGTGACTTCTTCCACAGTATTATAGGTAAGATTTATGTGTTCCTAAATCATTTTGTCTATACATTGTTCATGAGACAACTTAATTCATTATTACTGTCTTTATTCTTATACTGTGTTCTGTACCTACTCACCATTTGTTACACACACATTTTATTGGTTTTATTTCCTGCTCTGTGACATCTAGCAAACTTAAGTTAAAAAAAGTACACTCAATTACTCTTACAGTTTCATTCAGAAAAACAAACCTTTTATTTTATTTGCGGTATTATACTTTACAAGCTTTCCAGACTACACTTGTAATAACTCCTCATTTGTTTTAATAACTAAATCCAAACCAACAGATTTTCTCTGCATTTCTTCCAGCACATTTTTATAAAAAACTCCACATCTGTTTATATATTCCCATAATTAGAATTTTCCAATTTATTTCAACAAATCTTATGAATTTAACTATATTTCATTGACCCAAAACTGTTTGCAGCCAAAATCTGTCATCTGCATTTTATAAAAGGAGTTTTTATATGCTGGCCTTGAAACATCACTGTCTGGAAATAGTTCATCCTACTACAATGAATGTTTTCTAAATCAAAGCAGTTTATAATCAAAGGTCACTCATAGCTGTACATTTTTCTAAATTCATTTAAACTCACCTTTCACAAACAGCTTTCCCCAGAAGTGTTCATATTTTAGGCAGGCAGGCTAAACAAAGGCTAGGATTCATAGTATTGCACAGTGCAGATAGCCTGATTAGTGACAAAGCAGGTATACATTCCTACAAGATCAGTGGATGCAGCAAAACAGTACAGTATGCAGTGCATCCTAATGAGTACATAATGAGAGAGATGAGGAACTGCGTGCAAGTGAGATATACTGTGTATGCAAATGACACCCAAAATAGTGGACAGATTATGATACTTATAAAATAGGCATACTGCACATTACTGTCCACCCATTGTTCACACTGAGGAGTTTAGTATATGTGAGGGGAACAATACTTGAATTAGCAACAGTTACAGCTCAGCAGCATGAGTTAAGGGCCACTATCAGAATCATCGCCCGTGGTATTGCATATTGTGGCAGCAATCCAGTGCCTAGCATATTATGAACTGCTTTGATGTGGAAAGGGAGACTGTAAATGGCATTGTCAAGCTGTGTTGCCTGCAAGCAGAATCAAGGGGGCTGTCTTATATCCTGTGGATACTAATGTATTTGCATCTTTAACCATTCTAGCTACAATGACCGTTCAGTGACCTACTGTGAGCATGTTAGGGATACTGCAAGCTTCAGTGTTATGAATCCTGAACCACTTCCTTGGCATTATGCTGCAGTGTGTGAAGGAGCATATCTGGTTCCCCTGGACTGAAGAGGAGAAAAGCAGCACTGTGCTGGGAGTTTACAGCATTATCCATTTCCAGGATGTCCTGGGAGCCATGGATTCAACAGACATTATCACCAAGGTCCCAATTGGTCCAGATGGGTTGAGGCACACCAACAGGATTGGTTCCCACTTCCTGGACTGCCAAGTCATCTGTAATGCCTAGGTATTATTTATAATGTAGCTGTGCATCACTTGGGCAGTTCCTATCCTTTTCAGTTCTGGCACACATTTGACTTATACCAAATGATCATATGAGGGGATTTTGAAAATGGTTATCTGATTGGTAGGTGTACACAGAGGTTAAATAGAAAAGTCTGTACACACAGGTACCATGCATCTAGGGAGCATGCTACATACAATATGCTATATGCTGTGTGTTGTAAGCAATGCCAGATATTCCCTAAAGTCCTGCTTGATGACCCTCAGCAGCAACCCCCAAATCATGCAGAAATGGCATTTAATGCAGCACATGCTGAAATAAATAATATAGTGGAATTTCAGCCTATCAAAAGATGCGTGTGTTGCTTAGATAAGTCAAGAATGATAATGTGATACAGCCCAGAAATTTGTAGCAAAATTTTTGTTGTGCGTGCCATGCTGCACAACATGGCATTGCACAAGCAACTGGAGCTGCAAGTGAACATCTTAGTAGGATTTCTATACCAGCTCTACCAGCAGCAGAAGGTCTGAATGGATAGCTGGGAAGGAGCAGACAGCAGCTGTGGCACAACTGAATTAAGGATGGGCACAATATATTGTGGTACTTACAAAGAAATGGTGTCTGGTTCACATCTAAGGGCCATGCACAGGCAACACATAAAAAATTATGCATGTGTTATCATACTCAGACAAAGTTGGGCAGTGTATGGACTGGCCACATTGTGAATCAGGCATCACCATAGCTACACTTGTTAGTTGTTGGGCTAGGCACAGTCATCCCCACTTGCACAGGTGGGGGCATATAGTAACAGGTGACTTCAGCACTATGGGATGGGGTAGAGTCATGGGAGATACACTAAATAACTGCATATATATCTAGTTCAGTACTGTGTGTTTATATCAATTCTTTTTGTTCACATAGTCTAGTGTTTAGGACCAGTTAATTTACATGGTTAATAAAGGAAATAAATAAATAAAACCTGGTAGCCACATACCCTGGGAGGTTGTGGGATTTCAGGGATCACATTCTCTACTGATAAGGCCAAGCTGCCATGATGTGACCATTGGCATAGTCCACGTGTTGCCTTGTGGTATTGGGGCTTGATTAAGTCCATGTTAAGGAAGGGGTAGAGTTAAATGAAAGTGCATGTGTAGCCTGCTAAGGCATTACAAGGTATTGAGCCAGAGAAGTTCCACTACCCATGGCCATGATGATGCCCATGGTATGGGAATGGTGGTCTGTGTGCCCATAGTTGACAGTGTGTTCCCAGCATGCGACCCTGCAACCCAAATCCCTTGTGGCATCTCCTTTACATGTTTCCCACTGTACACAGTTGTCCCCCACAAAACTACAGGCAGATGAAGCAGTGCTATGACAGTGGCCTGGGTTCCCAGTTACGTGCACATCATATGGTCTGCCTCGGCGTGACTGATGTTTACCAAAGGGTTTTGTGTTTTTAGTGAGATTCTTTGCCAGGTGATCTCCTTCCTTAACCTTATAAATCCTTCTTTATCTCTGCAAATCTGCAAATCTACAGGATCTTTACTGAAATTCCTCTGTTTCACAGTACTACAGCAATATTGTACAAAATGGTCCCTATGCTTTATACCATGCTAGCAATGGCCAATTAACAAGGGGTTTAAACTGTTTCTGAACTGCCACTATAAACCATTGTATAATCAAGAAATGCTTGTGGCAGTCATGCATGTTACACTGTCCACGAGTAATATGACTAGTATGCTCATGCATACAGCAAGTATATGCCCATAGCACCACAGAGCAGCACTGTATCTATTCACAGTGCCACTGTGTTGTGCTAGGGATATATAGTAGGACCGCAGTGCAGTGCTACCTTATATGACACACACTCTTCAAATGTAAATCTGTAGTCAAGCTCCATGATGCAGAGGGTGGAGCCCTGACTGCTACCCAAGCACCCAGGGTTTAGTTAGAGGGCTAAGCACTGGAAGAGCCAGGTATATAGTGTGAGAAATAAAGAAGTGTGGTCCACACTCCTCTCCTGGGGGATAAATGGGGGTTGCTTTCATTGGGAGGGGCACATTGGCCAGTAGAATCTCCCTTGTGGAGACTGAGGAGACCACTGCTAGTGCTGTGAGAGGAGAGGCAGGGCCAATTGAGTGCAATGTCCCTTGTAGAAAAGAGGGGAAGTTATCTGAGGGTGGCCTATTGTATGCCTTTCACCAGCATCTAGCCAGGAGCATGAAAGTTAGGTCAGGGGCAAAATAAAAAAAAAATGTGAACCACCCGATAGCTGTCTAAAAGACGGCACCTCCCAGTTGATCCCACCCTCACCCAGGCAATGTGGAACAAGTGGGCTGATTGGCAAGGAGGGACTGATGCTTGATGTACAGTAGGGACAAAGTGCTGCAAAAATGCATTTATGCACTCAGGAATACCGTTTTGCTCATTGAGTGGATCCAAATCAGTGGCCATGCTCCCTTTAGGAACTGAGGAATGCAAAGCTCCAGCTCGGTGTGCCAGGAAGGGCAGGAGTATCTTGTTCTTCCTCTACATGGACTTTCAGTAATGAATACTAAGACAGTATGAATAGCCCTTGTAGAAGGTGGCTGTTTGACAAGTGAGTGATGCCACTGACATCACCATTTCTGGTAAGCAGTGCCAACATCACTACTCACTAACCCTCTTGACAGTGAGAGGAAGAGGTTAGTGAGAGGCAACCAAACAAGTCCCATAAGCATTTGTAGCAGCATTACTTTATTCTGGTATCTTTCATGTTTTATATGTATACTTAGGAGTGCATACTTTGCTTCTCAGCAGTGGAGGAGCATAAGCATAACATGGCTGGATGTCACAGAAGGTAGGAAACATTATTTCATCAGTAAGGTGTATATGATGACTGTGCAAGTCTACTGTACAACTGCTATTCTATTTCTAGCATATATGTGTAATCATTTTTCCAACTGTGTTTCCTTCTGCAAGTGCAGTTATGGAAGAAGAGCAAGTGGAACCATGTTCACCTTAATCTGTGCCAGACAAAGCCTCTGGTGCTGAGTCATCAATGGCCACCAGGGCTGCCTGGCAGCAGGTGGATGATGGTTCCCTTGCTGGGGGGGGGGGCTGCATTGATCACTGGCACTGTCTGTAGTCACTTCTCATTCAGGGTGAAGGCTCTTCTTTTGAAAGTGGTCTAGAGGGGTCTACCCCGATCTCTTTGTATCAACTGCAGAGACTGCAATTGTATGTCAAGCTGAGAAACACTGAGAACTTTCTGGTATTGCTTTTGGAGTCACATGGCTGTTAGGCTTCCAACTATCAGGCCACCTGGGAAGCATCCAACCCATAAAATCAACCACCCAGTTAAGTGATGCCTGGATTTGTTTCCCTATAGGCTGAACTTGCCATAAAACTTACTAGACTATACTGTATCCCCATTGTGGTGTTTTTTTTTCTCTCCCTTGTATGTCATTTCCCATTTGTGTCCAAACCTCCCCATCACCACTTATCCACCCTTTCTGTGTTTGTGTCCATTCACTGTTCTGCCAACCTTTTGTGTGTTTACTGCTCCTATCTGTGTCTGTGCTTTATGCTTGGATGTCTGTCTGTCTGTTCTGTCTGCTTGTCATGCTACCAGCTCATCATCATCTATCAAATTCACTGTTCACTCACTACCTTTCATGCTTACAATTATTTCCATAAATGGAAAAGAGGGATCTTATTCTAGAAAAAAATTACCTTCACTCCCTCCCTCCACCGAGCATTCATACCATATGATTACTTTTGTTTGTTTTATCTGCTTAATAGTCTCCCCTTCCATATTTTCCTACCTTTTTCATTTCCTCCCCATTTTTATGATGAACAGGGTTGGCAATTTTGTTGTGCACACCCACAGTAGTCTATTTGATGGCTGCTTTGCTAACCTTCTTGTACCAGGTGAGTGTGAAATACAGTTACGAGGCTCTACATTGTACACATGAACATGCAATGACTCAGTCAAGCTAGTCTGCCTCCACTGTAATACACTTTTTGTCAGTCACATGTATTATGCAGTCCTTTTCCCATTAGCAGTACACTCTTCTTTAATTATGCGTTCATTTTCTCAGTTTATCGGTGCTGTTCAATGCCTAATACATGACTGATTAGTTGTGATGGTCTTTGTGCAGTGACCCCCCTTAAAATTTTGCATTGTGCAGGCATACAACTCTTGGCTATGAATACCAGCCAGTATCTTATTATTGTTGATAAACATCTGGTAACACAGTTAACAAATTAAGTATGAAAATCAGTAAAACTTCTATTGCACTGTATCAGCAGACAAAGTTGCTGATGTTACATAAACAGTGGGCTACAAGTAGGGTTCTTTCCATTATTGTGTTGTACTACAAGGTATATCTGCAGCCAGAGGTGTAGCTAGCTATTTTTGCAGCAGGCGCCATCCCCCGATCTGGCACCTGTTTAAAAAAAAAGTTCTTCTACTTGAACATGAAGATCAAAAAAAAAAAGCTCTTCTCGGACTAGAAAGAAAAAAAAAAGTGTTATTTTTTTTTTTTTAAATGTAGCACCTGCTTGGTACCTTTGTAGAAGGCAGTTTTGACAGTTTACACTACACACAGAGAGCTACATAGCTCAATATTGACAACAAATGAAATAAAACATGTATTTCTAAATGCTGGTAGGCACTGAAGAGTGATCAGGATCAGACAACTGTGCCCCTACCACTTTGCACTCAGGGTGCTTTGCCCCTCCCTATCTACAACATTGTTTGCAACTCACAATAGGAACTCTTCCCCTGATTCATTCATTGTGTTTCCAAGCATGGTCAACAGCATTTGCAGTGCACAGAAAATAGCACTCCCCTTTCTATTATGCTGAATTATCATGTAAAATGATTGGTAAGCCATATATACTACATGACCACCCCATCTCTCTTTCAATGTTGTATACATGCAGCTTTAGACATGATAGTACTGCAATTCTATAAATGGTATCAGATCCACAGTATTGAAAATATCAGTACAGAAAATTAAGCATACTACAGATGGGTCCTATTATGTCAGCAGGCTTGATAAATTACTCACAAAGAGATAAGAGTTGTAATCTAATCTTTACGAGTTCTATACTTAAATTGATGTATCTAGCAACAAAGGCGCTCAGCCAGTCCCCACTATGCAACCATAGTATAGACCAAGAAAGTATGATGTTAAGGAAGACATTAAAATGTAGGACACCTATTTGTATAGCAGAAACTGATGTACTTGCTTGCAGTGACTATAATTATATCATGAAACTTTGCACTAATACTCAGACTCATGCTTGTGAAATAATCCATACAAGGCAATGTATAGTGACAACTCCCTGCATCACATAACATGCAAATCACTGTAGCAAGCTTATTCGCCTTAAAACTATACACCCATATTTATTATCCTTCTTTTAAAGGTTAAAATATATGTGTATCTATGAGACTACATGAATTATATTTACACTGAACATTTTATAAAATGAATCTTAACATTATATTAAGCATGTCACAGGCTATTTACATCAAAATGAAATTTTGTATACATTTAGAGATTTTTTTTTTTTTACTAATGCAGTCAGTCCTTAGTACCATCTTTAACTTTGAAAAAGTCACAGTCGCTCCAGTGGCATAGAAGGATAAAGTCTGGACAATGGCCCAGCTGAATAAAAATGAAGAAGGCAGTTCACGAACTCTACTGGCAGCAAGTTTAGGTAAAAGACAAGCCCACAATGCTGTAAAATCACACAAATCCTTTATTCTTTGAAATAAAATATCCTGTTAGCGCTTTCATTTAAACAAAGTGTTAAACTTTATCAGGCAACTGTTAGTTTCACATTCACTTCCTTTATAAACTTCCTTTAGTGTTAATTGGTTAAACACCGGATTAATATTAATGAAACTTAAAAATCCATCACATATACATAAAAACACAAGCACCTATTAACTCTAAATGCATCTGCCTACTACTGCTTATAATTATTAAATTTATAAATAAACTATGAATGACTATAAGGTAACATTCGTTAAACATCTTATGTAAATAATATAAAACCAATGCTGAAAACATTTTCCTAATAAGCATTTTTATGAACTGGATTTTGGTGTTCAAAACTGCATTAAATTCCAACAACTTAAGAACTCATAAGAACATTTCTTAAAATGACTGACTACACCTATTTCATAAATATGTGCAAATACAATAGATTAAATGTAATAAATATTTAAAAATATGTAAAAAATACTTGCAACAAATGAAAAAAACCTTGTGTAAAATAAGATGTATGTATATTAGTAAGTTTTAACTAGCTGATGCTACAATGCTATTCAGTTTTGAGTGTTTTTTCTGTTTCTTTTGGTGAATGGCCCAGCTGACCTGGGTTAGAATAATGGCACAGACGACTGAGAGATGGGTGTTGCCATCCCAGGTGGGGTGGGGCAGTCCTGTGGGTCCTGTGACAATCTCCATTAGAGGTTGGAGGCATTGCAACTGGAAGGCATGATCTAAAGAAGGGCTAAGCTGCTGTGGAGGTGAGGTGAAATACCACACATCCCCATTGCATGCCTGCCCCTTGGACGTATCACAAAGACCATTAGGAAGAGGGGAGTAACACGGTAGGTCATAAGAGAAACACATCCAGCAGATTTAACTGGACAGACTCCCAGGATGCCCTCAAGTTCCATGCTGACTCCAGCCCATTTGAAGAAAGTCATGGGGGTTAGAAGGTGCCTGTTAGACCCAACAATGGATGTGGGGCACTGGGTAGTATGCAAAAGAATGATGCAACAGGGAGAAAAAGCTCCCCGAACAAGACTTTGAAACAGTTCATATATCTCTCTAGTTTTTTAAACAGTCTTCCAAATCTAAGGAATGTAATAGGGCTATGTACAGTGGAGTCCTGGTATTGTTTTTGACAGCTCTTGGTGTATAATATGTTCACTTGCAGACATGACTTCAAGAGTTGTGCATTACAACTTTAATATCATAGTTTACACAGTCTATTTTCTTGCAGTAAGACTGACTACAGCACTTATAGTTGCTGTTTTTTTTCCTGAACCTTTGATTTCAGTGTTTTGACTTGAACATATGCCTGTAACTTTTCTATACACCTTACCATCTTCTCCACAAATTACTGATTATTCTGGTGCACCACTTTACTAATGTCTTTAGTGTCAGATTGTGGACTTCCCCATGGCTTCCATATTCTTAACTATGTTCATGTTATAAATGTGATAGTCTTTTGTATTTCCTATCACAGCAGCATTCTGTCTCTGCTGATTTCTTTCTGGAATATTCTTTAATTTAAGTTGATTTTCAGGCACCAATAATGCAGCTGGAGTAGGTAATCTTTTTTTTACCATTCTGTCCAATAACAGTTGTTGTGGAGAAACTGCATTCCTGCAATGCAGTATTCCTATACTACAAAACTGAAAGATAACAGATCCAAAACGTTTATGGCAGTATAGCTGTAAAGTATCCCACATGGGTGTTACAGGGCATTTTGCCCCTACACAAAAAAATTATACCAGGTATGTTTTGTTTGGTAGACTCCAAAATTATTTGATGATTCCTTTCAATTAATGAGACAACATACTGAATCTGACAGAGGAGGAGGAATTGTTATTATGGTTAGATTAAATGTTAACATTTTGTTATGCAACAGCATTAGTTTGGATGTGCTACAGGGCTCCATTGTTTACAAAAAGTTAGAAGGAGACCATGTGAAGATATCTGAAATGGAACATTAACATTAATTTATAAGGGCATTCATATGTTAGAGGATATGCTTCCTATTTGTTGATTTTGGTTTGAAAACAATTGATAGTACAGTGGTAGTTTACTTAAGGAGCACAAAGATTTTGTTTTGAACTGCTTATATGTCATGCATGGGAAGACCAGATTTCTTATAACTGTAGATGTTTTTACACAATCACTGTCTGTGAGGAGGGGATTCTGGCAGTGTACTGGGTAATGGACAAGTAGGATTTGTATCATTCCACTGACATCACTCTTATCGATGCACAATTTGCTGATAGTCATTCACGAAACAGAAAGTATTCAACACTTTTGGTGAATCAACAGAAAATCCCTTACACCTCTTATGGTGGGGATTCCCCATGACTTATATATAGCAAATCTAGGGGTAATGGTAACACTCCCAAAGTTGTGTGGCTTTAAAAAATAGTGCAGAAACGGTACCACGACCAACCAGCCCAGATTTCTGCAAATGGTCTTTTGTGAGTTCTCAATTTTTGTCAGTACCACTGACTCAGTGTCTTGAAAGTGGGTAAATATTCTAGTCTACAAAATTAATTTATAGGAGTATTAACAGAGTTAGTAGAACTGGAATCATGTTGCTCACAGTGCTGAAAACAGACCAAAAACACTGAAGTGCATTAATAATGGCTATACTTCCTTTACATTTTGCTATGTTTAAATTCCCTGAAGCCTTAATCAAACAAAACACAAGTCAGAGTTTTAGCATATCAAAACCCTTAAAGCAATAGACATATTATAGGGGTTGGATGCTACATATACACTTTTCATTGTTTGGTTTTGTAACTAGACACACAAAAAAAAGCTCTAGTGCTTGACCAGCCTTGCTTCCCTTTATATAAAATAGCTTTTCAAGTTTGTTTTTATTTATGCAGTTTCTGTTTTTAAATCTAAGATTGCATCAAGCCATATGTTTGTAAGTTCTGTGTTATAAAGTAATTTATGTTTACGTTCATTTTATGTTTCTGTTGCCATTATGTCTTTAAGGAATGATTCATTCAAATAATTTTTCACATATTTAAGTGAATTTAAATGACCAGCTTTACTTTTCAAGTTTTATTCACTGAGTAAGTGTTAGTGAAAGTGGGCTGTGAGTGTTATTGCTGTCTGTTCTGGAGTATTTTATGACTTTACATTAAACAGTATTTCGCAGTTTGTCATTGCACTGGAGTTCTTTTTTCAACACATTGTTTTGTTGTGTATACTGTGTCAGGTGAGTTGGCTCTGTATTTTCATCTGTGGCAGTCCTAAAATAAATTTAGGCATGATACAGTGATGGTGCATTGCTATTATGCAATGGCACTAGTTTGGAAAGAAATGTCACACCTTTTCAAAATAATGACAATGTGTATAATGTAAACTCTGTTCCCATGATGTCCTTTTGGGCTTACACCAAACAACAGAGATGGTTTAGCAATTTATTGCAGCTGCATATGCCTGCCCATGTATTTGGTGACCAATTTACATACAGTACATTATCCTAGTAAAGCTGCCACACTGTATGTGTGACGTTAGAATGTAGATGTAAAGGAAGGTTTTTTTTTCTTTAGGCAGGATAGTTGTTCATAACTGAAACAGATGTTTTAATTAATATTTTTAGGGAAATTGTATGATAGCTTGTTAAATGTGTTTTGCCATTTAGAATCGTGCCCTTTTTAATCTTTCTTGTAGTCACTCTGAGGAGTGTTGTAGTAAGGCTACCAAACATGTTGGTAGGAACATCTCCTAAATGATGTGTAGTGTACTTTACTGGAATAGAAACCCCAGCCCTTGAATAAATAAAGCCTTTACTGAAACATAAACATAAAATGACTTTATATCCCAGAATATTTATATCCCAGAACATCATCACAATTAACCCCCTTTTTCCCAGTTTCTACATGGGGTAGGAGTGTCGTGTCAACTGTTGCCATTTTTCTCGATTCATAAATCAGATTTATAACCCAGAACATAAAGAACATACGCATAACATAAACCCTAAACTTGAAGCATTTAATTACACTGACACTTGATAAATAAAATCAGTCCTAAAATTGAAAATGATGATCTACAGGCATCAATTTTGAACCATTAGTACTATGATGTTGTGCTTAAAATAAAAAAGCCACAATGTCTTGTTACTTACTAGGTCTCTTTTTGTGAACACTACTCTTCAGTTTTTGGCTTCCGCGGTGGTGCAGCGGTAGCATTGTTGCCTCACAGCAAGAGGTTCTCCCGTCTGATTCTCGGCTTGGGTTGGGAGTGCCTTTTGTGTGGAGTCTGCATGTCCTCCCCGCGATCGAGTGGACATTCGAAATATATGCGTTGAATGGGTGTGCCTTCATTGAAGGTTGAGCATTGGGCTGGCAACTCAACACCATAAAAACCAACTGCCAATCATTAGCGGACCGGAGTTCCGCTGTGGCGACCCCTAACTGGGAAAAGCCGAAAGACAAACAACTCTTCAGTTTTTGGCAAACATGCTGACTTCCATCTTCAAATATCTTTTAAATAAAAGGATGTTAAACAAGTCTGATTACACATAATGTGGCATTCTTCATTTCTTTCCAGAATAATCACAAACTAATAATTCAGAAAGAAATACTAAATTCATTTAATAAAAGTTACAGCTAATTTCATAAATCTGCCTCCAAGGATGAGTAATAGTTGGACAAACCACAACAACTGATATATGTCTATGTTATCCTGCTGGAATTTACATAATTTTTAATGACTTAGACCAGTAATTTGAAATTTATCACTTGTTATTTAATAATAACCATGTGGATTTTTTACCAAATCATACTATCTTGCATGTTCCTGTGACATGTATACTAACTTCCAGCATTTTTTTTCTATTGAGTTTTCATATGTCCATTTAGTTTTCTGTATCCTTTGACTTTTAAAGTGAGGTATAAAGAAGACAAATTAACTATGAACAGTTTATACATTGCAGCAATCCTTTTAACTGTCAAATAACTATAAATAATGTGTTTCCATGGTTCACACTGTGCTGTGATGAAATTTTTGCATAATGTATTGTAAGACAGCATAGACAGCATCTTCTTTAAAAATCAGATTATGTCTTCTGGATAACATCACCAACATATCTTGGCATAGCTGAGTTTATTTTATATCTAAACTTACAGTTCCCTTCTTAGCTGTTTATTAGTTACATGATACAAATTAAAACATACAGCTATACAGTGATCCATTAAATAAGTAGTCTGATTGCTCAACAGCCATATTCCTTTGATTCAATTATCAAATTATCAGAAGCAAGACAGCCTTCATGAAAACATAGTTATCTACTATATGTCAGATGTTGACTAGTCTGAAATCAAAGTTACAGTCAATAGGCTCTGACAGCACAGCAGTGTGTTCATATCTAAAGTAAAACCGGAAAGGGTATGAAAGAACGGCATTAAAGAGCTCATACCCTTTACAACATGACACTTTGCTTTCTTCTGTAAACAGTTTGCTTTAAACTCCACAGTGAGATAGCCTGCAGAAACCTGAAGCTATTGTTCACAACAAGGGACTTGCAAAAAATGTGTTTATTAGTAAGTGTTTTGTATCACAGCAATAGGAATTCTGGGTTGAGTGTAATACAGAATTTGTACTGAATTTTGGGGATTCAGTGCTCACAGTAAGGGCTGTGGTAAAAAGGCCCTGTTTCTGTGATGCACAGATTTCTGATTCAGAGATACATTAGCTGAAATGAGGAAAGAGCTCATTGTCGGTAAATTTGCATGTCTGAATTACCATTAACTACCATGAGTTCAGATCAGCACTTTCCTGTGGTAGTTCACACTGGAGACCTCCCCATTCACTCTCCCACACGTACACACAGTAAAAGACACACAATCACTCACATACCACATTCATCATATCTGTCCCTGAGTTGTCAGAATAACCCCAATATCCCCTTTTTCTGCTCCTTGTAAATTGTGAATGATCGAAGTCACATATTGATGCCAGAAATTAGAGTTTCAGACTTCATATCCTTCAATAAATCCATGCTAATGCAAAAGCTGTTAACTCTATATGTTTATTTTTGGCTTTGCCTTGATTTCTTGTGCTACAAGGTTAAGAGGTATCTTATATGTGCCCTGTCCCTCTCGCTCAAAACTCACAAACTTTTGCAGGCCTTAACTAATACCCAAGATATTCATTATACAATAAAAAAAACTTTGCTATACCACCTTATTGGTTAGCATAGTGGGTTATTGTTACTGTGTCTTTTGTCAAGGTTGCCAGGGTCAGATGCTTTTCTTTCCCTTTATACTTTATGTTTTTATTTGTTCCAGTTTTAGGTATCAGTCTGTGTTATCCCTTCTGTCTAATGCTGGCACAGAGGATGCATTTCCTCTGTGGAAGGTGAGACCATGCATGGTTTGATTTTTTTTTAGTGCCTTTAAAGAATGCTATTTATATTATCCTTGGTAACTAGTAGCCCCCCAACTCACATTATCTTTTCTTTTTTAAATAAGTGCCTTCACTGCATGCTATATAGGGTAATCCTGGAGTCTAGTGTTTTCCCCCAACCCACATTATGTTAAAGAGGTATCCCTAGTGTCTAGTGCTCACTCACAATCCACCTCATATTGAAGAGATATTCCTGGTGAATAGTGTTTCGCCCAACCCACATCTTTGTTAAGTACTTTTAAGGCACGACATAAATGTTATCCCAGGTGGCTAGTGCCCCCCCCCCCAACAATGTTGCTGAAGTTACTTATTAATGTAGGGGAGTGTGCAGGTGTGACAGCCCCCAACCCCGTCCCCCCAAACAGACTTTCAGTCATTCATTATACACACACAGACAAACCCCCCCTCCACTTGGAGACACACACACACACACACACACACACACACACACACACACACACACACACACACACACACACACACACACACACATACACACACACACACACACACACACACACACTCCTACCTAGCCTACACCATCACTAACCCCACTACTGTGACTGTCCAAGCAGATGCACACACACACATATGCATCCTCTTACATACACAAATGCACACACCCCTCAGCACTACCTATCCACTAAACTATCCTGCACTTACCTCTACCATGATGGATGAATATGAGCCTTTGACCATGTTCATTAACATTTGGATCCAGGAGCAGCTGTCTCTGAACAAAGAAAGGTTACCAAGACGTGTACACATCATATACACCTTGCTGTAAACCTTTCTGAATCTGACCCATTGCTTATCCAATCAGGGTTCACCTTTGTGGATAAATGACATTGGCTGTGAGCAAATCCTATATTATGTGTGAGGTATCACTTCTTGCTGCTGTTGTAAAATTTGTTCCTGTGGAGTTATTATATCGTCGATGCCTGCTCACTAATCGAGGTCATAATTAATCGATTGTGAAATTCTAGCTATCTATATCCTTATGAACCAGGTGAATATCAAGCCACTGATTGTACAAAGCTAATCAGAGTACCATGAACATGTAAGTCATCATAAATACATAGGTCAGTCCTGGCTGAACACAACACTGTACAGTCACAGAAGCATAACTAGAACACATACTAAAGCAGCCACAGCAACAGTATTGGGAAGGAAGGCTGCACTAAAAAGCAACGTCACTGTTAACAACATAGAAGAGCAACAGCAAGGAGGATAAGCCAGAGCCCAGTACCAGTTGGCAGAATTCAGAGTATAAAGCCAGTGCATATCAGCATGTGCTACAAAATCCCAACATCACAGGGAGACAAGTAGAAGTGGGGGGTGGACAGCTAAGTGCACCACATGCACAATTACAACAACAGAAAGGGCTGTTCAGCATGTGAATAAAAAGCTGAAAACATGCACTGCAAAGGTTTTCCCCAGTGCACTATCCCAAGATGATGAACAGATGAGGAGGAACACTGAGCACCAGCATGCACCGGTCACTGTACAGCCTCCTCTCAGACAGAAGGTTCTATAGATAAAACCGCAGGCTGCAATTTCAAGAATAAGTCTGCACAAAACAATGCATTAAGTGCTTCACAATATAGAAAAAAGATGTGGTGCAGGCAATGTTCTTAAATACTGCCTCAAAAGGACTGCTGGCTTCACAAGGAGCAAGTCATCCACACACCCAGGAGAGAGAGATAGAGGTACTCTCTCAGCAGGACACATTAAGACACAGAGTGTATATTTTAAGAAATTGTGAGGACAAAGACAGCAACCCAGCAGTACTGCTGCTGACAACACAACACAATATGTCTATCCTTCCAAAATCAATGCTGTGCCTAGTTGAGGGAAAGTTCCTACTAAGGTCACAGTCTCTAGACAGTTCTGTACTAACAATGGCTTAATTAGCACTTCAGAATCACATTGAATCATCTTGCTGGCCTACATCTTCGTGGCAATGAGGACAGTGGCTTCCTGTTATATGGGAACTCGCTGTAGAAAGCAGACAAAAGCCTCCTAGCACTACTCAGTAGTAGAATCTAAATAGACAGATACCCAAACATGAGGTCCCCTTGCAACTCAAATGCATTCATATTTATGTAGCTACTAAGACATGTTTTCAATGCTGTGACAGCACTTCATCCATACCAGGGTTTAGCACCTATCATTCCTTCAGGCACTCAGCTAATTTTGGGAGAATCCAAAGAATAAAAGGTCGTTGCTCTGCCAGAACCCAGCAAACGTAAGGATAATCCAAAACAAGCAAACAAAGTAACGAAGCTGGATACTGCTCAGGATATAAAATACAATTTATTACCAACGAACAAACAATGCAGTATGAGCGCTTTCGGGCGGTTGCCCTTCATCAGATCCTCCTTACATAACATGTCTTTTAAATTCCTATTCCTTTTATAAATAAACTTTGGACAAACACCCACCATTTCTCTCAATCCTTCATCACTGGCTATTATATTCCAATTATTTCGTATAATGTCACAAACCCCTCTCGCATCACTACCATAGGTAAGTGCCACCTTGTGACCATCAAATCTAAGGGCATTATCTGTCAATCTATCATTTGCTTTATATTTTGAATTAACCATGGTCTATACTTGTTTCGTCTAAGTGGTTTATTCTTCATTATAATATCACCAACCAACTTCTCATTATAGCCCCTGTTAGAAAAACAGTCGCCAAGGTAGTGGATCTCCTCTTCAAACTGTATATTGTCAGTAACAATCCTGGAGATTCTACTTAATTGACCTTGCACCACATTTGGGAAGGTATGCCGTGGATGCATGCTATCATATGATAACAGAGTGTTCCTCCAACACTCTTTCCTAAACAGTTTTGAAGAAAAACCATCCTTATTTTGTGTCAAGCATACATCCAAAAAATCAATGGCAACCCTTGATGTCTTCACACTAAATCTAAAGAAAGTGGTGGTGGAATGAAGATAGTCAATAAACCTATACAAATCCTCACTAACCCCCTTCCATAAAACAAATATATCATCTACGAAACGCAGATACATAAATAAATGTTTTTTCCAAGCATGGTCACAAAACACATGTAACTTCTCCCATTGTGATAGGACAAGATTGGCATAAGTATTGGCACAGGGGGTGCCCATGGCTATCCCCTGTGCCTGCCTATATATACAATCTGTCCCGAGGAATATATTATTTTCCAGTACTAAACTCAATAATTCCACTATAAATTCTACCTTAGTATACTGGAGTCCTAAACTACCTAGAAGCGCCTTAACCGCCAAAAGTCCATAATCATTATTGATTACTGTAAATAGATTATTGACGTCTAAAGTGACCATCAAATAATCCCCTGTCAAATCCTCTTCTTTGATAATACCAATTAGGGTAAGGTAATGTCCTGTGTCAATCAAAACATGATCCATTTTCTCCACGAAAGGTGTAAGCGTTACTTCTAACCAAATAGATATGTTCTCAGTCACCCAACCCCTACCCGATACTATCGGTCTAAGGGGTGGGTCTGATAAACTCTTATGAACCTTAGGTAGAGCTTTGAAAACGGGGGTCAATGGTTTTTCAATGAGTAAAAAGTCTAACTGCTGTGGTGTAATCAGCATGTTATCACATAGTCCCCATAATTTACTATGAACTCTATCTATAGTTCTTCTCACTTCTATCGGATTAATCATAGTATAAGTCTGTGCATCTGATAATAGACCATTAACTTTGTTGATGATCTGATGAAGGGCAACCGCCCGAAAGCGCTCATACTGCATTGTTTGTTCCTTGGTAATAAATTGTATTTTATATCCTGAGCAGTATCCAGCTTCGTTACTTTGTTTGATAATTTTGGGAGAATATTTGTATTTGTCAGAAATACCATCACCTCATTTCAAATTATACACAACTTTAACCTGAAAGTCTTGGAGATTCCAGCCACCATTAACAAATCCAGCTATTACTTTATTGCTATAGAATCCCATTAATTTCCTCCAGTGATCATGGAAATTACCTTGGCACCATTAAGGGGTTAAATATCAAACCAAATACTTTTGTGCTACAGGATTTCAATTACCCAAGCATTAACTGGCACACCTACACCTCTAAAAATGGATATCCCCAATGCTTCCTGGACTTCATTAATGACAATGTACTAGAGCAAACTGTAAAACTGGAGGCTCTAATATACCTGACCTGGTCATTACGAACCTAGCCTTTGTCTGTGCTCCACCCCACATCTCCTCATCCCTAGTTAACTCTGATCATATGTCAGTAATCTTCTATGAAAGGGCCTAGTCATACCACCCCACCAACAAATGAAACTGTCTTTAGGAACTTCACTAGGACAAATCTACTTCAGCTTGCAAAATTTCCAGCAATCCCCTGCAATTGGACCCAACAAAGATGGCTGCACATTTTCCTCTGAATTTTACAAACAGCTAAGCAGCTTCATAGAAAGTCAGTACCTGCCTGCCTTAATAATGGTAAATTCAGAAATAAGCATCTCTGATGAAACACATGTATTAGTAAACGGTATAAGAAAAGAAGGAAAATGAGGAGAAGCTGTTCGAAATCCACATTCCCCTTATTTCAGAACCACAACGAAACATGCTAGTTAATGAGAAAATTAAAACTAAGATACACAGAAAGTTTAACCAGTTAAATCTGGTGTTACATGCAACTAGTTGTCACCCATCACATACCTTAACATCTATCCCTTATGGAGAGTTGTTAAGAATTAAAAGATTATGTAGTGATATAAATGAATCACAGGCAGAGACTGAGAAAGTTATAAACATGTTTTTGGAAAGAGGTTATGAAGAACAACTAGTGTTGGAAAGTTATGCTAAAATATATGGGAAGTTCAAAGTTAATAAGGGAAGAAGCCATACTAGTGACTTGGGAAATAATAAAAAAATGGTTTCTGTAGATAATTCTTTATTTGTTGTCACAAAGTACACTCTTTTTTCAGATAGATTAAGCAGACTATTAAGAGACTATTGGAAGTTTATAAAAAGAGAAGTTTCTTCTCTATTGCAAGTAGAATTAAAAATTTCCTACCAGAGAGGGCGTAATTTGAAGGATTTTTTAGTACATAGTAGATATAGTAAACCTAAAGTTAAAATTATTAGAAATTTAACAGAACCAGGCATGGGTCCATATGGCAAGTATTCAGTTTTTCAGTTTATAGTGCCAACTTTTGAAAAAATAAATGGTAAAAAGTTTGAATCAAAGGGCAGCTTTTCCTGCATGAGCAGGGGAATAATCTATGCAATTAGGTGCTCCTGCGAAAACTTCTATATTGGGGAAAGTAAAAGAAGTTTAAGTGAAAGGATAAAGGAGCATGTCAGGGACATCAAAAATAATAAAGTTATAAGCTCTGTAGCAGAACATTTTAATAAGATGCATTCAGGGGATATAAGTAGTTTAAAAATAACAGTTTTGGAACAGGTTTTACAACAATTTGCAAGTGAAGAAATGCTTAAATACTCACTAAGGAAAAAAAAATCAGTTTTTATTATTAAATATAATACAATGCAACCTAGTGGGTTAAATAAAGAATGCAATTGGCAAAGTTTTATTTAAAGATTGTTTTAGCTTTAAGAGATTTTTATTCTGTGTAATTGATTTAATGACATCATTAATTGATTAATTAGAGTTAATTTTGTTATATATAGGAAGTACTAAGAGAATGGGTTTTACTCTGTAAAGGCTGTTTTTGGCCGAGGCGCTAGGAGGTTTTATCGTGAAATTTATTGCTATTCACTATCTATTGTGGAATAAATAGAAAATTATTTATTGAATTAACAAGGTGTCACTGGTCCTTTGGCTGCGTGGTTCTAATTTATATCGGATTGTGGTTTTGGAGAAAAGGGTTTTAGTTAGCAGAGTAGAGATTTGATGTAGCTGGTGGGTACAGGTTTAAGGGAAAAAGTAGGACTGGAGTTTGGAGAGAGTGAAGGGTTGAGAGGGCTTACAGTGCTGGTAGTTGAGAAGTTAGAAGGCAACATTTTTTTTGATAGATTCAATGAAGTGGGAATTGAAGATAGTTGCAGCTTCTTGTGGTGTTCTCGTTGAGCAGGGGTTTGGAGATGAGGGCTTGCCAGAGTGGAGGATTTGGTTGATTGCATGCCAAAACTTGGAAGGATTACATTATGCCTTTCAGTATACAGTCCTTCTACCATTATTATTTCACAACCAGCAACAAGGCTTGCAATTGTTTCCAATTCTGTTTTACAAAACCTACATTTATCTGTTTCTCCCACAGGTTGAATGGACTTTGTAAACCAACATGTACATAGTCCACTATCTTGGGCCGCCAATATTAACCTTTCATCTTTTGGTTTGGATTTGCCTCTCCTTAACCATTCCTGCATTTGATCCTGATCAACATAAGGTTGTTCCAGGAGTTTTTTATACTTGCATTTCTATTTATGCATTTTCCACATTTCTTGCCTTCTCATCTGATCTTTTACCTTATATTCTTTCTTTTGTTTTTTTAGCACATTCAGTTGCTGCCTGATTTTATCTACTTCTGGTTTGATTTCCATTCCCACTTGACACTAATATGCTTCTGCTAGACTAAGCAGGGAAGTCATCAGATTTATTCTCCTCATGTTTCAAAACACTCACTATGTTTGGGTGTTGTGGGGGTCAGCAGATAGGTATGCAGTCCCACAACTGCAGATCTATGCATATAATCAATTTCAAGGAGGCCCATATCTCCTTCGGAACAAGGAATATATAATCTTGGTATACACTGTAAATCATTTGATGAGCAAAGCATCCTTGTTTTCCTGTCTAATCTATCCAACACCTTTTGGGACCAGTCAGTCACTCCAAAACTGTACGTTAGGACAGGAAGAGCAAATTGGTTTATAACTTAAACTTTGTTCCTAGATGTCAACGCTGTTTTCAGGATTAATTCAGTCTTCTAAAATATTCCTTAGAGTTTTATTCACATTTGTTCATGTTTTATTGTTGATCCTTCATCAATTCCCAAATATTTATACACTCCCTCTTGCTCAAGTTCATTTGTATCACATTCCTGTCCCAAACTGATGTTTTCTTGGTGCTGCAGCTTTCCTGCTTTAAAGGATGCTTTTGCACATTTATCCAGACAAAATGACATTCTTATATCATCTGAAAAGGTTTTGACTACTTGTAGTTATGTTTTCAGTTCCTCATCTTATACAGTTTTAAATCATCTACAAAGAAAAGATGAGAAGTCTTTACACTTGGTTGCTTTCTGGGTGCCAAATTACAGCCATGATCTAATCTGTTAAGCAGACAGCTTAATGGGTTAAGGGCAAGGCAAAAGAGCAGTGGTGACAGAGAGTTACCCTGGAATATCTCCCTTTGAATTTTTATTCCTGAAATAATAATTTGTCCTTTATCATGACTTAACTGCAAAGTAGTTTGCCACTGTTTCATGGTCGCTGTGATGCAGTTTATCAGTGTAGGGTGTATCTTATACATTTTAAGCACTCTTTTACCCATGAATGTGAGATACTGTCAATTTTTGTTTGTAGTCTATCCATGCCATACTCAGATTCTTCCCCTTTTTACATTTCTCCACTATGACTTTATATAACAACAAATGATCCTTTGTTCCATATGACTTTCTCTTATTACCCTTTGGTTCTATAGCCATAATTGAGTTTTCTTCTAAATGACTATAAACCATAACCTCTGTCGGCATCAGTTCCAGTGTATAGTTTATACATTTTTGAAAGGCAAGTTATTGGTCTATAGTTTTTAAGGTACCATGCAGGTTCACTCTTAAGAAGGAGCATTGTTTTTCCTTGTTGTTAGCCAGGTTGGTGTATGTTTGGGGTGTGCATATAAATAGTTCTTACTCATGGTTAATCTTCGTGCAAAGATGTTAATACTTTTAGCCAGAAATTAGGTACTGCATTTGAGCCTGGGGTTTTCCATTTAGAGGCTTTTCTTAACTTTGTTTCAATCTCTTTGCCTGTTACTACATCCCATTTCATATCCTGTGCATTTGAACTTCTTATTCTTTCTTTTACTTCTATCCATTTAGCATCTTTGTTATGTTCCACGGGATCTTCATAAATATTTCTCCAAAATGTATCTTTCTTTTTTTGGTGATCTTTCAATTTGTTTTACCTTGTTTCCCAATTCTCTATAAAACTTTTTTGGGTCATCAATAAATTGCTTATTTTGTACTTTTCCTTTAGATTTATCTGTGCATCTTCCAAGTTTTTCTGTCTGTGCTGATATTTTTAGTCTATTATTTTTGATAGTGCACAATAAATCCTGATCCATTATAACAGTGCACATTGCTTTTATCACGTCTATCTTTCTGAATATTTTTGTTGATCTGTTCCCTCTTCTATCCTGTTTTAACATTGACACTTCTTGTCTTAATTGCTTTATAGTTTTTTCTATTTGATACTTCCATGATGGCATTCGATTTCTCCCCATCCTTTCCCTTACTATCCTGTGTTTTTGTGATAAAACTTTATCTGTTATTAATTTAGCTGCACAGTAATATAGCCTATTTACTTCTGTTATATCACATGAATCTCTATGGACAGTCCTAATTACTGTGTTCATTTGTTTTATCAAACTTCTAACTTTTGGGTTTTATTGACCTTCTGCAATCTGTTTCTTTCAATGATCTTAATATGTCTATCCATCCATCCAACCTCAACCCCTTTTCCCATTTTGCACATGGGGTCAGAGTGTCACTTCTGCAGTGACAATCATCTTGAGCCAAGGTTTATACTGCCAGGTGGCTAGCCCTGTCATGGTAGTTCATTCACACCACTCACTAGTGCACACACTCTCACCTGTGGCCACTTTAGAGTGTCCAATCCACCTACTGCATGTTTTGGAATGTGGGAGGAAACTGGAGCACTCTGAGGAAACCCATGTGACCGCAGGGAGGAATGCAGACTCCACACAGAAGGCACCGCTGCCAAGAATCGAACCGGAGAACCTCTTGCTGTGAGGCGACAATGCTAACTGCTGCCATCTCTATTAAATCAAGCAATTCTTCTCTTATATAATTTTCTTCTAAACTGAGGGCACATTCTTTGTTTTCCATTTCCTGTGAGCATTCTATAGAAAGTTCAGGAGCATCTTCCTGTGCCACGTTCTCTTCAGTTCCATCCTGTGTCATCCATTGCTCTTTCATATGGGAACTCACTGGCCTATAACTCCACAACATTGACTGTGTCAGAGTTGCCTCAGTTTCCTTTTCTTTCCCTTGTTGTATAGCTTCAACTGAACATTTGTACTGGTTTCCTATGGGAGTCTCCAAACTATGTTCATATGTCAACTGATTAGCTGCTTCCCACTCCACTGGTTTCTCCATAATTTGGGTGTCTATCGCTCTGTCCTGTTGTGTTGTTATATTAGTTCAATTTTTTACTCTAAATCCTTCAGTTTGCAGGTAATCCATAATCTCAGTTTCTACTTCTTTAACTTCTCCGTTATTAATCCTCTTTTCTACTTTTCGTCTTTGTTTTCTAATTTTTTTTATATTGTAAAAGTTTCCATATCAGGATGTCTTTGCCTGTATTTCTCTTCAACTATCTTTGGTGCTGCTCTTTTTGCATTGATTAGTTTTGTTTTCTCCTTCACATAAATATTGCATCATATTAAATCTCTTTTTCTTTCCCATGTCCATATTTCTTCAGATGTCTCCTGCTCCTCTTGTTTCTCCTTACTTTGGGGACTAGTTGTTCCGTCATGCTGTGATATAACCTGTGTTAGACTTTCTACTCTGAATCCTTCACTTCACAAATATTCCATAACTTC
Source organism: Protopterus annectens (assembly GCF_019279795.1). NCBI lineage: Eukaryota > Metazoa > Chordata > Ceratodontiformes > Protopteridae > Protopterus > Protopterus annectens. The sequence goes on along the minus strand of NC_056751.1, from coordinate 288,017,677 downwards.
AGCTTCTATTTTTTTTTTAACTTCTACTTGATTAATCTTCTGTTCTACATTCCCTCTTTGTAATCTTATGTTTTTAATGTGAAATTTTCCATATCAATATACTTTTGCCTATATTTCTTTTCAAATATCTTTGGGGGCGCTTTTTTTGTGTTGATTAATTTGGCTTTCTTTTTTTCATAAATATTGCACCATATCAGATCTCTCTTTCTTTCCCATGTCCATATTTCTTATTTATACCCTTTAAATGTCTCTAAGTTTTGTTCTTTAAATTTTTGAACTTCCTCGGTCACTTCTTTTTCCAAACGGCACAATGTTTCTTGGTCTATATAGTGTTTTTCATAGATCTGTTGTATTAATGAACATACATTTTTATTTGAAGCTTCTGACAGGTTTTCTTGTGGAAGTATTTTTTTTTCCTCTAATTTCTCTCTTGATCTTTTTGTATATCTTTTGTCTGGAAATTCTGGGCTTCTTACATAATAGTAACAATACATAATTTCTTTCTTATCTTCAATAGTCCACTCTGTCATCTGTATGGCTCTTCTTTGGCCTATCAGTTTTTGTGATGTTTGTGGACTGCTACTTCCTTATACAACAGGGGAGCCATCATCCCCCTGGGCCTGGCCTAGCCCCATTGTTAGAATATTTCCATTTCTTGAGAATTCTACACTGTCATTTTTTTCCAGTCCTGGAACCAGTGCACCTACCAGGATTGGGTACTTTTTTATCCTGGGACTTGTACACCCAGCCATCTCCTTTATTTTTAACCTACTTCTTTCCATGATATTTGCTATATAAAATACATTCTATATATCAGTGTCATCTTGGTGAGATTATGTGTAAAAAACATGGTCTACCTAGTGAATGTACTCACCAAGACTTGAGGATGAATTCAATTCCAGCAATACTTCTCTTCTTTTTCTGATTTTATCTTCTCTCCATTTGGATCCATAATGTTTCCACAACAGTCAAAAAATCCTTTTTTTTTTAATTTCTACAAATCTTTTGGGTTTCTAATACCATTATGGTAATGGACCCCATTCCTAAGTCAAAGTACAATTAAAGTTCATGAAATTAGCATTGTTTCACTCTTTGATGTCAGCCAAAAGTGCTCTTCGAAGCACCCACAATGTGCCCAGTAATGACTCCTTCTGCAATTCATATGGAGTTACATGTATTGGTAACATCTCTAAATATGATTGCAGACTGTTCTTTATATGACCTGTTGCTCCTATTACTATTGGAACTATCTCGGTATCTTTTTTCCACACTGCTCTCATTTCTGCCTACAAATCCTGATATTTTATGACTTTGTGTCTCTCTGTACACCGGACACTGTGGTCACTGGGTGTGGTGATTTCAATGATAAATGCTACTTTTGTCTTCTTTTCCTGGACCACTATATCTGGTTTTCTATCATCTATCTTTTGAACTGTTGGTAATGGATGATTCCATGTGATGTAGACTACATCATTTTCTATGATGCTTTGTGGCTCATATTTCCAGTGTTTTTCAGCCACTTCAGTACAATAATGTTTGCACAATCCCCAGTGCAACAGTGTCACCACATTATTATGCCTTTCAGTATACAGTCTTTCTGCCATTAGTATGTCACAACCAGCAACGAGGTGTGCGACTGTTTCCAATTCTATTTCACAAAACCTACATTTGTCTGTTTCTCCCACATGTTCAATGGACTTTGTAAACCAGTGTGCACATAGCCTGCTATCTTGGGCCGCCAATATTAACCTTTCATCTCTTGGTTTGAATTCATCTCTCCTTCACCATTCCTGCATTCATTCCTGATCAACATGAGGCTCTTCCAGAGGTTTTCTATACTTGCAACTATATTTATGCATTTTCCACATTTCTTGCCTTTTCATCTTGTCCTTCACCTTATATTCCTTCTTTTGCTTTTGGCACATTCAGTTGCTGCCTGATTTGTATCTACTTCTGGTTTGATTTCCATTCCTGCCTGACACCGATATGCTTCTGCTAGAATAAGCAGATAAGTCATCTTAGATTTATTCTCCTCATATTCCAAAACTTTTACTACGTTTGGGTCTTGTGAGGTCAGCAGATACGTGTGGAGTCCCATGATTGCAGATCTATTCATGTAATCAACTTCAGGGAGACCCATTCCTCCTTCGGAATGGGAAATATATAATCTTGGTATGCACTGATTTTTATAGATCATTTGGTGAGCATGAAGCATCCTTCCTGTTTTAATATCCAATCTATCCAACAATCCAACATGTTTTGGGGCCAATCAATAACTCCAAAATCCTTCTATATGGTCCAATTAATTTCCAAGGAGATGTCTTCAAGATCCAAAGAAGTCATCCTGACATTTTACTCTTCACTTATCAGACTCATTAATGAATACAATGTCCCCTTTAGTATGCAAAAATCAAAGCATAATGCTCAACTAGAAAGGCCCCAGTGATACCATATTAAGAAAATCAAAGGCCTTAAATCATTTAACTATCTTGCTAGATAAGCACAACTCTCATTATACTCAGTAACCTACAAGCAGTTGCAAGGTGACCAGTTTCTTGCTTTTTGAGACATGAAAGCTCAATTCTATTTGACTTTCTTCTTCTTTGAAAAAGCAGTGGCTCTACAAACACCCACACTAGGGACATAAATCTAAACCAACAAATACAAGACACTAACTAGAGAGCTAGGTTCCTAACTCAATGTATTCCCTGCCTTTTAAAAAAGTTACTACTATAGGTCAAACAAAGTACTACCTTGATTACACTTTAGGCTAGTCTTAATGATTGGATGGGTAGACAACAATTTACACCAGGATTGTCAGGTCCAGCTCTGCTCAGTTTGAGAGGTAAGCACTTTTAAGTGCTTGAAAACAGAGACATGGACTTTTAAATGTGTCTGCGTAAAGGTGTATATGGTTAGGTATCTTAATGGCCGCACGACCGATTATCTAATATTGTTCCCATTTTCCTCTGTTCTTTAGCCTTAAGTGCATTGTCTCCAGTTCTGAGAAAGATATCATATTTGTCATGCAGAAGAACTTTACCTCAGCAATGGCAACATGCTGCCTCTTCTACTATGGCCACATATTTCGGTGCCAGATTCAAATGTACCACCTGTCCCTTCATGGTATGTCATCAAACTTTGCAGTAGAGAAGCAGATGATCCCAGCCCATGTGTTCTATGAGCGGTTGAAGTCAGTAAACCCTTATTGGAGTACAATGTGTGGTTACCAAAGTCCACCAAAGACACTGGCAGCTGACCCTGGAACTATGATAACTGGTACTCTGCAACCAAATGACTGCCACTAGTGTTTTTAGTCCTTATCTGTAATGTGACCCAGCTGGTTGACTTTCAGTTGCTATGAAGCAAGAACTGTTACCAGTGCTTCAGAGTCCTGCTGGAACATCTGATCATGATGCACCTGAGCTACTACATGTGTTACAGCTGAATCAGATCCACATACCAGGGGAGGGCATTCCAACTGAAATCCCATGATATGGAATCCAGGAAGTATTACCTAAGTGCCGTCTTCTTTTCAGGAAGTGGTTCCTGACTAAAGAAAAGGATGTTTTTTTTCAGTGTGTATGCCAACAATACTGCATGTTTGAACTGATAACAATTGACATACTATAGAACATATATTATTTTTCATATATGAATAAAGTATTTAATAGCTATAAAGGACACACATACTATTTATTTTTCATATGCTCTTATTTCATTTTATTCTCTCCTTGGATGGCATTGCAAAGATGTTTTCTTAGGGTCTGTATTACATCAACGAATTATTAAATGTTCGAATCTCTAAAGGCGAACTTTAGAGATAGAACATTTAAATGTTTGAAGATGTAATAAAAAAATTAAATAAAAAAAAGTAACAGAAAAGGGCTTTAGCAGAAGGGCTTGCCCCCTGCACCCCCCACACCCCCACTACTTAAATATGCCAACACCGAGATCGCACATCAGTGCACTACAGTGCGGAAACAGGAAATTTCTCCTTCCCTACACTGTAACGCAATCTTGGAGTTAGTATATTTAAGTAGCGGGGAGGGGTGCAGCCTTTGGCTTTTGTTTTTGTCACTTTGTTTTTTTTTATTTTTAAACATTTTCGAACATTTAAATGTTCGATCTGCAAAGGTCGACCTTTACAGATTCGAACATTTAATCGTTCGTTGATCTAATATAGACCCGTTTTCTTACACTAAGGTCTGACTGATCCTTTAGTAGCTACATTAATGAAAGCAGGATATCTAATTATCCAATTTTAGTATAGTCCTGATATGCCTGTGAATGACTAGTGCTATTTTTTCTCCCACGACTGTTTAAGGAATGAGGGGGTTTGTGCAGTTTTAACCTTTTTCTATGACTTTAGTTAAAACTGGGAAAACATTTTCTTATTAAGCAATGAGTATTGCATAAGCCATTTACTGATGCTTTTCTTTTCAAATATTTTTGACGGCGCTTATGGTTGAAGCTCACTAGGAACTGATGATTTACATTACAGTGGGGTCCTAAAACTTATTTTTGATTGCTTTTCAGGTATTTAAATGGGGTAACACACCCAGAGTCATGTCATGGAATTGAGGGTTTTCTGTCTTTTAACACACTGAATGCCACAGATGTAACCATGTGGTAACATTATTTCTTGATGCAAGGGTGACTGCCTCTTGCTTTGGAAGAGATGTTAATTTGGGATCCTAGTATGGATGGCTGCATTAAAAAATAAATAGCAAATGTTATTCTGTTCATCAAAAGATTTACTTAAATGTTGTGTATGTAGTTGCAGCTTGGAGATGTTATAATGTAATATGTTAACATCATTGGGGGACAGTTTGCAATCATCAGAAAACTTGTTAAGCCAAAGTCCCTCTACTTTAGCCTGGACTTCTGAGAAATAGATTCCAAAGTGTAAAGAGCCCAGCACAGATCTTTGTGGTAAGCCACTGGTGATGGGTCTACTGGTAGAGGTGGGGTCAGCAACTTTGTTAGCATGTGTTCTGTCAGTGAGACAGTTGGCTACCCATCTAGTGACATAAGGGTTAATCCCCAGCTGGAAATGTTTCTCAATGATACCTGAGAGGGGGATTGTGTCAAAAGCCTTGGCTAAGTCAAGATAGGCTGTATGCACTGTCTTACCTTCATCCAGGGCTTTGGTGACTTTGTCAAAGAATTCTACTAGGTTTAATAAGCATAATCTACCCTTAACTAAGCTAAACTGGGTTGAGTCCAGAGTTTGAAGGTCACCTATGTTCTTGTTGATAAGGCCCATGATGATTCTTTCCATGACCTTGCAGATGAGGTGGTTAGATTTATGGGTCTATAATTCCCAGGGTCTGTTGATGCCCCCCCCCCCTCCACTTTATGCAAGAGAATTACTGTTGCTGTCCTTCACTCTACTGGAACAAACCTAGTTCTCAGGCTATGGTTAAAGAGAATGTCACGTGGGTCCACTAGGTCCTGTTTTAGATTGCTTGATAAGCAACCTGGGATGTTATTTGGTCCCATTAAGGCCATGTTTTAGAGCATAGAGAGTACAGATATGACCTGATCTCTAGAAATACTGGGCAGAGGACTGGTATCAGTTATGCTTTGGGGTATGGACGGTGGGGATGGGGGAGTGACGTTTACACTGAATCTGTCAGCTAGAAGTTTGGCAATTTCCTTCTGTACAGCCTTAGAGGACTTTACAAGATTTCTGATCTGTTTGTTCTAACTGTGGAGAGAATTCTTCCTCTGCTGAGTCAATTCCCTCTTGATCTTAGACATCAGTTTCTTCCTTTTGTTATATAACCTGTTTATACTTGAGGTCCACCAGGGTGGCTTGTTTTTTTCGGAAGACCTGGTTTTAATCCAGTCAGGTACACCCGAGTCTAAACAATTGCTTAAATGTTTATACAGGGCATTTGTGTACACCTCTGCATAGGAGTCATTGCTGTCTGTGATTGTGGGGGGTATAAAACCTTTTATACCATCACTTAGTAGGCTGTAATTTGCTTTGGAAAAGTTTTTTAGATTTTTTGCTCCTGTGGTGGTGACGGGTTCAATAGTTACTTTGAACAAGACTGATTTAGGGTCCGACCTTACCAGGGATGGCATTACATGGGGGGGAGTGCTATGTCTAGGACATTTGAGCTCCTTTTGGGAGTGCAGACAATCTATTCCAGAGCATTTGTATTGACAAGTCCAGGAACCTCTACTGATTGAAGGATAATTTAAATCTCCCATGACTAAGGTGTTGGGCTGTATGGCAGCAATAAGTCTAGGTAGGCAGTGTGCTTTTCCTGGTTCATGGTGGGGGACCTATAGCTAGCAATGATAAGGTAGGGTATTTTGCCTACAGTTAGTTGTACATGGAGTAGTTCAAGAGAGTCATCCTGATGACTAGTCTCGAGGTGTAATTAGTTTTTTGAAGATGGATTCAATTCCATCTTTGGTTCTTTCGTGCTCATTTTGTGGTCTGAATGGGTAGAATTCATTGTAGCCTTGCACAGCCAGGGTTCTCTCCATGGCCTTGAACCTTGTCTCAGTGACCACATAGACATCAGCATTTTCCGAGGTGAGGAGTACTTCCAAGCAGTGCAGCTCCTTGTTTAGACTCCTAGCATTAAGCAGCAGAACCTTGAGTTTGTCTTGAGAGGATTTTGTTACATTGGAAATTTTGTTGTTTTGACATTGCCTAAAAAAAGGCACTATGGGGAGGCAAGCACCTTTGCCAGGATTCAAAATCCTAGAGGAGACAAGTGCAAACCATCTCTGGCAAAGCAACATGACCTGTTAATTATGTCTTCCCAGGGTGACAGACACTGGATCCCCCTGGACTGACACCACAAGCTAAGCCAATTGTTGAAGCTGATTATTTTTTGTTTATACTGTGGCATCATCCTGCGTGAAAGTTGAATGCTGCTTAGGGCTAGGGTCATCCCTGCCTGGGACACACAATCCAAGAGTTCAGTCATGCCCCTCTTCATATAGTCCAGAGAGGTACATCTCATGTCTTTCATCCCAACATAGACTTGTTGAGTGCCTTGATGCATATGTGATTTGACGGATTCTGGCACCTGACAGACAGCTGACTGTGACCTTCTCCTTGTCCAACCTGGTAAAAGGGACATCTGTGTGTCTCACTATGGAGTCACCTATGACCAAGACATTAGGTTTTGAGGTGCTTTGCCTTAGGGGCTTATTTGCTGAGACACTGGTGTATGTGTTATTATGTGTGGTAGTTTCTATTTGCATAGCAGTGTGTGCAAGTGGTTTACATTTGGGAGGCCTGTGATCTTTTGGTAGGCTTCTAGTGAGTACCTCTGCATATGTGGGTTTATATGTGTCATGACCTTATTTTGTGTGAGAGGTGAAGTGTTTGTGCTGGCAACCTGTTTGATGACTGGTTTGTTGTTACATGAGAAATTGCATCTCTCACATAGGGTATTTGTTTTAGGAGTAAGTAGTTGTCAGTAGAAATGAAGCAATTACTACATTGCCTCAGAATGTCCATGTCACTCAGGCTGGCCAGTGAAATGATGGGAAACTGCCATTCTATTATAGCAGTTCTTTATCATATGTACTATTAGGGAAGGGAATGGGATAGTCTGAACATTTTTTTGTGCTAGGACTAACAAAGGTGATTGTTCTATTGAAGGCTATGGATACGTAATGTGGCAACGCTGCTCAGTGCACCTGTAGTGCAGGAGGGAAGCTCGGGAGGGTTCCACTGACAGATGTCTAGGGAAAACTTGAGTTTCAAGGTGTTTGCATCAATACAGGGCACTGCTAACTCCAGTTGCATGCTGCACTATCATGTTGAAAGACACACACACACACATATATATATATATATATATATATATATATATATATATATAAAACAAAAGTTCTGAATTAATTTTAAAAGTACAAGTGTCAATGTCTCAAATTTGTGTAACACTCTTAATATGGTAGATATCAAAATATCTAAACATCTTTTCATTCATTAAATTAATTCATAAAAAGCATATACATTACTAAGGTTAAAGGAAATATTTTGATACTCATTATAGTAAAAAAAAAAACATTTGCAGCCTGTATTGTATTTAAAACTTACAAAATACTAATTTCCAACCACATTCTCCTCTCCCATGTTCAAACATGTTGAAAAATCTACTCTACTTCTATCAAAATGAAAGAACTGACTCAGCAATAAAACACTCAGATTTCGACTATGACTTATGAAACGAGTTATTTCAAGTAGTCTTAGTAAATTCATTGACATACAATATGCAAAAAGCTTCAAAGTTCATGCAAATATATTTCAGATTTCAGTTTTCAGGATATTTTTAATTTTTATGTAATTTTCTGTGAAAATTATATGGGATCATATACATTTACATTTCTACCATATGCAGGTATATGTAATGTATGTTTTCCTTATAAGCAGTTCGCTATTCAAATATATTTTTCTGTCTTATATGCCCACTGATATTCTATCTTATTTCATATAACTTGCATGTCTAAAATCTTCCATCAAAGAGCTATTTAATCAACAGCTGTCTATTAGAAATTGAAACATGTTTATATATTTATTAACTTACTGATATTACTCTTTTATTAATATTACATAAAAATGTTTCTTTCTTTGTGCATTTGCATGTTATTCATAAGGTGTTTACTCTTCTTATAAATTCTAGTATTATATGCAATATTGATTATATTTAAAAAAATCATGCCTGTCTAATTTAGATGTGTGTCTTTAGCAATTGAGTACTGTTGTTCCGGTCTGAGTTCCACATCCTGACGTTAGTATTTAACTACAGCATGTGAAAATGACAACTCACAACATACAGCAGCTTCTAATTTCTTCTGTAAGTTTCTCATTCTTCTTAATTCCTCTAAACTATTCTATTCAGTAACAAACATCTAATTTTACTCTTTCCCATTAATATATACAGTCGGGGTTAATAGCACTGTGGCATAAGCTATTACCATTCACTAAAATGCGAGTGAATTATTTATCAGACAGCACAATGTAAAACATTACTATAGCTTTTGCATTTCCAATCCTTCACTTCAAAATAAATATTTAAAAAAATAAATGTTATTTTGAGCAGATTTCTCATATATACACTTGAAAGGAAATTCAAAGCTCTTCTTCTCATCATCATGCTGACAATGAAGGCACTTTCTGCTTTCACAAATATCAGTAATGAACTTTAAACTCTTCTAGGACCCAGATTTTCATCAAAACAGCTTAAGAAGTAGGTGGGAAGTAAAGCAGGCACGAATCAAGCAGTTTCACACAACTAAATCATTCTTTTGATATCAAGCTTTTTTTAAGTGCTAATTCTTTCAAAAATCACATGTGAAAGGAATGTGTTATAAAGGAACAAAGAAAACACAGTCACCAGCACCAGCACCTTAACACTTGTAATTAGCATATTACTTGGATATGACATCCATTTAACCCAGCAATGCACATAACGAGCAAAATTAAAAGAAAATAAAATTCTTATCTTATATAGGCTTAAAGTTACCAAGTCTATTAATTATAATTTAATGTCAGTCTCATACAGGAAATATTTCTTTAACATTCAGAAATGCATTTATAAGTTTAGTTTAAATAAAATATATTAAGTATTTCACCATAAATATAGTAAGACTATTTATATTCCCTATCATGTAAAACGCTTTAGTTTAAAACATAAATACATACTTAGATATGGTTTGAAGCTGAAAGTCCTAAGTAGCCCTTTACTTAGAGGGCAAATCTATTGTTTCAGAAAAAAAAGTCCAGCAATCAGAAAATAAATGTCACTTGTTTTTCAGCTTTCTAGATTTAGAAGCAGTTTTCCATGAATTCAGCTCACTCTGTCTCTTGAATGATATAGCATTCCAGTCCATTTCTTTAGTGTTGTCAAGTATTTTACTTTTATTAACAAATGTAGATGCCTCATCTAGTGTGTCAGATATTTAATTCCTTCAGAAAAAAATGTTTTGATCTTTGCAGGTAACACAAAGGTAGCCTAAATATTGTTTTTTTTTTTAAATTCTTTAATCAGGAGCAAGCAGAATTTCTTTTTACTTTACTGGAATAGTCATTGTCAAATTTGATTACATCCTCAGCAATTTTAATAGGTGGACTGGACCATGCATTTTTTAATATTTGGTCTTTTTCCACACTGGACGTAAACATAACTATCATTGAATGTGGTGATGCTTTTTCCTTCTTTGAAGGTGACCTCAAGGATCTATGTGTCCTTCCAATCCCAGACGATAAAGTTTCAGGTAAATTTAACATTTTATGCAGCCAGGTTGTTAAGAGGTTTATTATATTGTCTCCTTCATATTTTTCAGGTATGCCATAAATTCTGATATCGTTTCATCTCAGTCTATTTTCTAAACTGACAACTTTAACTAGTCAGTTATTCTGTTTTACAAGGAATTCAGTCTGAGACTCACCTTTAGTTATTCTCTCTTCGTGGTTATTTAAAGTTTCTTCTATACTGCTGATTTGTGCACCTTGTTGTTTCATAAGAATTTCTAAATGTTCCATCTTCTTTCTGGATTCTTCTTTGAAAGTTTCTGTTTTAGTGTCTAGTTTGCCCATTTTAGTAATACACTCTGCATACTAGATATTAGTGACTGGATATATATTTTAACAGAAGAATCCTAAGTACCATATTTGAGTGTGTCATGTTGAACTTTATTCTCTCTTAGACCAAGCAGATGAAATTCTGACAGGAAAATTACAGTTTTTGAAGAACTTTTGAATACCCCAGAATTTTCTAACCAAAATGATTATATGTTTAAAATGTCTGAGGTACTAAGAGAGGCTGGAAGCTGCTCTATTGCTGTTTTCAGTGTTTTATAGCCATTTGAGGACAGATCTCTGTCTTGCTTATTGCTCTGTTAGAGACATGGTTGTCCGGAACCTCCTGTTTCACCACAAGTCCAGAATTTCTACCAGTACTACAACCAGGGATCTAAAACTTCACTAACAGATAAATAAAACACAATGAAGAGTCAGGTTTATAACCCAGTATTTTCTAAACCTCTGGAATAAACTTTCACTGCATGCTAAGAAGTGCAACTGAATATCTTCCTTTAAACATAAACTAGATGACTGGATGAGCATCCATAAATTTACCTCAGGACTGACCAGTATGGACTTCCTTGAGAAAGGAGGTACTGCCTGAAGTATGGTTCTGGCAAAATGGTCAAGAGAATTAATAGCCTTGGAATATCTATAAATCTATTGATCTATGTAGGCACACATGTATACTAGCAATTAAAACAATTCAAATATTGTTAAACACTGTTAATGTATTATTTACTGTTAAACTCAACTGTTTTGAGACTCATACATTGTGACATGAAGGTAATAATGCTGTGTATATATACAAAACACAACAGTAAACTATGCAGTAATAGCAATTGAATATAGTTGTTAAGCTGAGGTTGAAAGCAAGGACTATAGTTCAAGATGGCAGAGACATCTTCCTTTCAAGGAAAGAAAAAGAGAGAGAGTTGTATGACTAGCAGCAGTTACTCTTGTGAATACTGGACAGAAATTTAATAAGAGGAAACCTTAGGGAACCAGGAATTGTATATACATAGAGAAATACCAGAACATTACCTGTGGATTACCAGGGCTATAATTATGAATGTGATTGTAACCAGGAAGAACCTGTCTCCTGGTAGTGGATGAAGCTCAGCCTGACTCAAGCTAGGTAACAAGAACAAGAGACCTGGAAGATATATACTCTCTCCACCGTGTGCTATATACTACACTGGTGTGGAATGCAGGCATAATTTAGTCACTATAACAAATATCACTACTATTTCAAGAGCATGCATGCCTGATCTTGATGTACAAATCTAAAATGATTGCTTATTTATCTTCTTTTTGCATGAGAACTGCCACCCTTTTGTCAGGAAAAAGGAGTAATTTGTGAAGGCTATGTGAACAACAGCACAGATATGTGTCAGTGTATGAGTGATGCCATGGAAAACACTTGATAAGCCTCAAAGAATGGATGTCCTTGCCAACTATTGTGCTGACCACTTCAATAATATCCCACCATTAAGTACTCTTAGTAAAGACAAAGATATTGAAGACTACCTTGATGCTTTTGAGAGTTATTCTACCCAAGACAACTGGGCTATGCCTGACTTGGCCAAGATTCTGTTCTTACAACTGACAGGAGAAGCACTCAAAGTATACATGGAAATGGAAAGTAAAGACTTTTTTGGACTACCACAAACTAAAAAAAATGCATTACCTAAGGCATGTGTGTCTCCCAAAACACAAACAAAAACATTTCATAACTGGACATTTAATACAATAAAATGGTAAGAGCACAAAAGCCTGATCTAAAGTGTGTTTTAAACTTGAGGCTTGAACCAGAAGTACAGAACAAAAGCAACATATACATATCTTAGCCATTGATAAATTGAAATGGGTATTCCCAAAAAAAGTATATAAAGGGGCTTTTCAGAGTGACCCTAAAAATTTGAATAAACTTGCTGCGTTGAATGAAAGATTACCAGCTAATAAATCACTGTTTAGAAATGAGCAACCTGAGCCTCTAATTAGACATTTGCAAATTCCTGCAAAGACCCAGGAACTATACACCACCAAATTAGTATGAGTTTGATGTGGGAAGAGAGGGCACATTGCTAATAAATGTTTCATTAGCAATGATGTGCCTATCAGAAATGTGACTGAAATCACGTTTGACTGAATTGTGATTGACTGAAAATTGTAAAGTAAAGAAGCAATGATTTACTGGATGTTTTTACTCTTTTCTCAGCTGTTGTGCAATTGTGGAGTTAGTATATTTAAGTAAGGGGTTGTGGGGAAAAGACCACACTCATGGTAGATTATACCACTGCAAAACTCATTTTAAAGTAATTTTGTTCTAATGAAGTTTTCTATGAAATGTGTTTGCGCATCAGCAGTGATTCACAGTATGCTTTTTCTCTTTTCTTCACTGTTATACAACTGTGGAGTTAGTATATTTAAGTAAAGATGGGCCGCGGGATCCATAATGCTTGCACCAGGTGCAGGCATAGCGTCGGCATTCCAACACCAAATATGGCCGCTGAGCAATCCAGGTACAAGCTGTTCCCACGTGCACTACCTGCATATGCTACGCCCGCACAGCTCCTGGGCCCTGTATACTAATTACCCCATGTGCAGCAGTGTAGCATGCAAATGAAGGTATGTAACGATCCAGGAAGTGGTGCAGGTGTAGTGTAAGCATGCAGAAATGTAAACCATAGAAAACGGTTTACATTTTTGCAAATATAAAATCGGAGCCATGACAGCCGACCAAACACACGTATTATATTGTTAATATATGCCAATGGCTAAATATATACTCATTGGCATAAAAAAATTTACAAAATATAAAATTAACATTTAATATATATAGTCGCACTATCGCGACATGGAAGCGCAGAGCAGCGGCACGCAAAGAGGATCGCAAGGAAAATATAAAAATATAGAATACAAAAGCAATGTAACACATATCATGATTTATCCATAATAGTCAATGGCAGGCATGCTACACCATACTATGGTGCAAGAGTTGCTAAGGGGCTGTGACAGTGTTATGCACGGTAGCTAGAAATTAGTAGGCAATGCCATACAAATGAGAGGAGTAATAGTGAATCACAGATTCCCCACTGGTGTAAGGACGCACCTCACAGCATAGCGTTATAACACTGAGGTGTGCCCTTGAGATAAAGATGACATCAATAGAGGGGTGTGTCACCATTGCTGTAAGCACATTGGAGCATTGCTAAACCGGTTTGCACCTAGCTAGGCAAAGCTGCAGGATAGGGGTGTGTTGAACTGGCCATAGCTTTGCTTAGCTGAGAGTACACAAGGTAACAGAGTATGCATGTGAACGCAGATGAAAATGCACGTAAACCCAGTAAACAGGTATTCATAGCGCGCACTGCAGCTGAAAAAGGAATGATATACGAAAGAAATAAAGAAATGCTGCAGCAGGGAAATTGGAGTACAAATGACTAATTAACAGCTAGGAGCCTACAGTGGGCCATTGATAACAGCTAACAAGGCTGCAAGCAGCTACCTGCAGAACAGGAAAGGGGAGGGGCTGTACTCCAAAGAAAACAGTAAAGTGTCAAAGCAGAACAAAGCCGATTTGCAGTATATCAGCTACAAGACACATATTGCCATGACTGGGTAGGGAAAGTACAAAACAAGAAAGACGGCAGGTGGATGCATGCCTGATAATGGGAGGGGATCCAGGTTTAAAAGTGAATTAAAGGGCAACAGATTAATCAAGGCAGGCAAGCATAACTCCACAGTAAAGGCCTCACACTTGCAGTACTCATTGTAAAACCCATAATTAAGATACTCTGCAACTGGAATAGCTCATACACACCCAATGACATCAGCAGCATCCACAGCACAATAGTATAAAGTGTGAAAGCACCTCACACACATTTGTGTATTCCTATACACTCTGCACCAGTGGTGCATAAAGACGGGGAACATTTAGTATGTACATGTTAGGGGCTGCCATAGCTTTGAACCACCAGCATGTGTTGGAGACTGAAGGTGATGTGGAAGATGATGCACACAACCATCTCAGGCACCAGAGGAGGAGGAGGAGAGTGTTCAGACCTATGGTAACCTACCAGAGGCTACATGATCTGGAGATAGTAGAGCGTTACAGGGTGGACAGGGACATCCTACAGCAACTTGTGGAGCTGTGTCGGCCATGCCTCAGAGCCAGAACAAACAGAGGGGAACCCATCCCAGTGGATATGAAGGTATGTGCAAGCCTGAGAATACTAGATACAGGTACCTTTCAAAGACCAACTGGGGATAGCATGCATATCTCACAGGCATCAGCATCCAGGGTACTACACCACTTCCTGGATGCCATGTTAACACATGCCAATGAGCACATAAATTTACCCCGAATGCAGGAGGAGTTGGCCAGCAATATGCGTTTCTTCCACCATGTGGCAGAATACCCGGAGGTACTGGGTGCAATAGACTGCACGCACATACACATCAAGTCACAACCCAGTGAGCAGGGTAGGCGCTACATAAACCGCAAGGGATACCCCTCCATCAACTGCCAGGTCATGTGCAATGCCTAGGGCATTATCATGGATGTGTGTGCTGGCAGCCCTGGAAGCTATCACGACTCTCACATCAGGTATTTGCCAGGGGGGACATCCCAAATGGCCACCTGGTGGGGGATGCTGGCTATGCACTGGAACCATGGATGATGACTCCCATCAGAAATGCATACACACCCATGCAGGAACACCATAATGAGGCACACGCACAAACCACAATCATCATAGATCATGTGTTTGGGATGCTGAAATCACGGTTCCGTTGCTTGGACATATCTGGTGGAGCCTTGCAGTACTCTCCAGGCATGTGTGCCCACATCTTCATAGTATGTGCCATGCTACACAATATGATCCTGCGGAAACAGCTGCAGCAGGGATAGAATAGTGAAGGCCCTCACAGCCCACCACCATTCCCAAGGGCCCCACAGGCACAGAGGTGCTCAGACCATGAACACCCTGAGCCAGCCCCAGTAGGCAGACAGAGGCGTGCCCAGTATGCCCATGCCTTGGCAAGGAGGGAACATATAGCACACACACTGACAGTGTAGGCACCTAGGGACTGACACCTTTCTCCACCTGCACACACAGTAAAAATGGATGGCACACACACACACACAAGACTACCTGTAAATTGTCATGTATAGGCAGTCTACTGTGTGCATCCAACATAGGCAGCCCTCAACTATTGCACACACAACTGCCACTGGCACAAGGTAGGTCAACACCTGAACAGTAAATTAAGCTATCAGCATGTGCTGATACTGTATGTATACGTTCATAGGTAGGTACTTGGCCAACTGCCAGAGGCCATTCATAAGCCTAGCCAAAATGTGTTAGCTTTTGCCACCCCATTGATTCATTAACTGTCCCTCTGTGGAGCAGAGCCAATGGCGGGATACATGGGGTGTATCTACTGTTTCCCATCCACTCTTCAAGGTTTCTCTTGAAAAGTATTAGTGAGGGGCTCTGTATAATGTAGTTAGGGATGTTGTTCCAAAGTATGGGGAGTGTCTGTGACAGGAATCCATCCCTCCAGCATCTTCCAGTTTTTGTTGTGGCAAGGTTCAGCTCACTACAGTGTGTGTCTTACTGTGACATGGATTCCCATAAGTGGAACATATCCATTAAGCCTGAGTTCGACATGGCTGTGTTGGCCAGCAGAGATCATCTCTGGGTAAATGAGATGTCACTAAGTAAAGCAGGAGTTTATTCAGTCTGGCCCATAGGGCATATGTTTGAGGCCAGTAATCCCCTTGGCAAGGTACATTCATGGACCTTCCAGCTGTTGGAAGTGTCTTCTGAGGTACATCCCAAATGGGTTATTATACCCTATGATGGGACTGATGAGTAATGAGTAAAGGGGCAGTATAACCCCAGTATGTCTAGATGAGAACCCTTTAGTAATCAGATGGCCTACATAGAAGGATGTCCTAACTACTTTGGAGATATGATTGTCAAAGGAGAGATCACTATCTACCTTAGTCCCCAGATACCCCATTACCTCATCCGTATTAAAGTGGCTGCCACTTATGTGTTAATATGTGGGTGCTTAATATTCCACAATGGAATGACCATGCAGTTAGTGGCACTTAGCTGGAGGCCATGACTTTGACACCTTGTGTCGGTCTGTGTGAGGCCCCTTGAGGGATGTCTATGTCAGCTGGACTATCAATCATGGCTCCCAGTTCACAGTCATTGCCAAACATGGTCTGCTGTAGTCCACCTGTGTTTGCTTGTACCTCTGAGAAGTATATGCCAAACAGTAGGGCTCCCAGGACTGAGTCCTGTGGGACACCAGTCATGACTGGTCAAGAGTTGGACCTGGAGACCACTAGTCATGCCATGTGTGTTCTGTGTGTAAGCCCGTTGGCAACCCAACCTGTGATGTATGGGTGTATGTACAGGCTGGTGTGTTTATCAATAATACCCGAGTGGGGCATGGTGTCAAAAGCCTTGTCGAGGTCCAGGTAGTATGTGTGAACCACTTCTCCCCTCATCTAATGTCTTGGTGACTGTATGTAAGACGTCAAACAGGTTCAGTAAGCATGAACTGCACTCAACCAAGCTGACCTGGTCTGGGTCATGTGTTTGGAGGTTACCAATGTCTTTGTTAATGAGTGCCATGAGGATGCCCTCCATACCATTGCAGACCAGGCTAGTCAGGCTTATGGGGTGCTTGTTACCATGGTCAGTTGTGATTCCACCTTGGTGGAGTGGAATAACCATTGCCATGTGCCATTGTATGGGCATGTAGCCTGTGGAGAGGCTGAGGTTGAAAAGCTTAATTAGGTGGGGGGGGGGGGGGTCAGGTTGTCTTGTACTGTTTGCAAGATGCAGTCTGGGACAATATCTGCCTCCATTGACGCTGTGTTCTGCTGTTAGAGAGGGCTGTTTCCACTTGTGTGTCTCTGATGTGTGGGATACTGTACCTTTCGGGTAGTGTTGTGGGCTCTTTAGGGGATGAAGTATGCACTGAATGTATCTGCAAGGATGTTGGTGATATCAGTAGGGTCAGCATATTTTGTGCTATATTTCACAGGCACAGTGCAAATCTGTGTGTCACCACTTAGATCCTTGACATAGCCAAAGAAGGCTTTGTGGTTATCTTTCGAATCCTTGCGTATTTTCCTGTTGATATTAGCCTTGGATGATTTCATGAGGGACCTACATATCATACTAATAGTGGTCACAGATGCCTGCCCTTTGTGGGATTTGTTGTTTGTCTGGAACACTGTCCTACTTCTGTAGTATAGCCTGTTTATTGCAGGGGTCCACCAGACTGGTGTCCTTGTCTAGAAGGAGGGAGTCTTTGTTTACCAGTGATGGCATGATCCATACATCCGTGTAGGTGCTTATAGATTGCATTTGTAAATCTGTCTGTATCTTGAGCAGTGTTTCCCAATGGCATAAGGGCTGCAAAACCCCCCACCCCTGTCTCTAGTAGTGTAAATGTAGCTGTAGGAAAGGTATACACTGTGGTTTCCGTGGGTGGAGGAGATGTTTGGGTGTGGAAACAGTGAGTAGTTCATGGCCAGATCTTACCAGTGACCGGTTAACCTCTGCTGTGGTGCACCTGTTGCACATGTTGGTGATGACCACTTCTAGTATGTTTCCACCCCTCATTAGGGAGGTTACCACCTGATACAGGGCATATGAGGTGATAAATTCCAGGAAGTGCTGGGCCTGGAAGTAAGTACTTGAGTACGTTTCCCAGTTAATGGTAGGGTAGTTGACATCGACCAATGACAGGGTGTGCGGTAGGACTGTCATGTTCTCCAGTGTCTCCAGGTAGGTGGAGTGGTGGTCCTGGGTCATGGAGCGTGATCTGTAGCAGGCCACAGTTTACAATGCAGTTGTGGTTGATGTTAGCTGCACATGGATGATCTCAGAGGTATCATGCTGGCCCACTAACCTGGAGGTGTAGGTATCCCTGATGAATATGGATACACCCCCTCCATGTCTGTGTCAGTCCATGTTCTGTGGCCGAAATGTGTAGTATGGGTTGTAGTCTGGTAGTGCTGGTGTGCTCTCAGGAGCCTTAAGACAGGTCTCAGTTACTGTACATATGTTGACTTTGTCCATACTGAGGAGTGCTGTGAGTGCATACATGTTGTGATCACAACCCCTGGTGTTGAGTAGCATAACCCTCATTGATTCTGCTATTGTGCTGTTTACGGAGCTGGTGTTCACCTTTGCGACTCTCCTAAAAAAGGCACCATGGGGGCACCAATGGCCTTGGCCAATATTCCAAAGCCTAAGGATGACACATAAGCCGGTATGGTATTGTTGCATGCATGTTTCCCATCTGTGCTTGTTTCTCATCTCTCCTGCAGGTAACCTACTGGTAAGCAATAGAAAGCCTTAAACTTATACAAGTCTTCTAGCTTCCAAGATAGGATTTTGGAGTGATTAAGTATCAGTGTTCTGTATGTTTTTGCTGTACTAAACTGTTTCCTGACTACATGGTGATTTCTCACCATATATTGTGATCTGAAAGTCGGCTTATTCACATATTATGGCTGTGATGGCCTGCACTTTAGAGGTTCACAGATAGCCTACTACCTATCTGCCCAAGGGCAATTAGAAGCATAGCTACAGTGTGTTGGCTTTCTCTGCACCACTGATGAATTAACTGAGCCTCTGTCAAGCGTAGCCAACGAAGCAATTCCAGGCAGAATTGCCGGAAGCTGTTGAAGACTGGGGTGGTGGAGGGTGATAGGGGCACTTAGTGATCTAAAGAGGGCATGTTAATGTGACAATTCAACACCATTCAATTTCCCCAACAGGTCTTGCAGCTATCAAACTGGGTGGGCTCCCCCACCCCCTGGCTGTATGGTTCTGGGACACATGATCCCAGTGGTGTATATTCTGTTACCCATTCACACAAGAAGGTTTCCCTTGAAGTGTGTCAGTGAGGGGCTATGCCTAATGTAGTTAGGAATGTAATTTGTCTCACATTACATTTGTTATATGTTGTTATTTCAAGAGTAAGTGAAGCTCAGTGGGCTTGAGGGCCTCCGCCCTTTGCTTAGCCTAGCTTATACATAGAAATCATTGAAATAGGAAATAGCCAGAAGCAACGTTAATGTCAATAGTGTAATGGTTACAGCATCTGCATAGTATCTGTGCATTCGAGGTCCCAATCCCAATAAAGTCAGGGATGTTTACCATGTTTAAAAGTATACCTTAACCACAGCTTGCATATATAGGTAGTAATCGTCTGTATAATAAACATTCGAAACACCCATATAAATCCATGTGTGCCGGAGAGTAAAGTCAACAGAGAATGTAATGTTATGTAAGCACATAGTGAGATGTTACTTCACTGAAATGTATATATCCTGAGTAGTTAGCGGATGTGGTCTTGTTTGCTCGCACAGGTTATACGTTACAAAGTTTGTTTAACTGTGTTTAACCGCTGCTATAATGTCACACAAACACTTTTAAACATGCTTACAACTGCTTAAATGAGTCTTATTCTGGAGTAAAAAACATTTTTAAAGCATCGCAGGTGTTGAACCCTGGACCATGCACACTATAGTCATGGGACTTACCACTAAGCCATCTGAGGTGTATACATGTTTCACGGTCTTTAGACTACACCTTATACCATATGCATTCCACTGTAATGACCACAGATGGGACAGTCACTTTGTTTACATATGTACAGTACATTGCAATGTACTATAGTTTGTGAACCAACACATACAAGTCTACATATGTATTACTGTTACAAATTAATACAAAATATATATATGCATATCAGTGATGTCTGCACATGGATATAAATATAAAGATATATATATATATATATATATATATATATATATATATATATATATATACATATACAGTTACATCAATAGCCATATATATAAACATCTATGAACACACTTCGTGACACAGAAGCAATCCAAAGGAATTGAAGTATACACAAAACACATGCAGCTCTGGTATTATAACTATTAATATTAACCTAATTCACCATAGAAGGGATGGTTGTTGTGTATATGAAGAGTGGGGTAGGGGAGGAATGATGGGTAATAAAATCATGCATCAAGGAGAGCCTGGGTCGGATGTTCAATAAGTGAACTGGAGGGGTATACATGGAGTATGGGGACAATATAAAAAGGACACAAAACAAGAACCTTTCTCATTCATAATACACCCTGTCATGTCACATTGCAACACCTAATTTCACAAACATATGAACATTAACATGTATCAGACATATGTACACCAACTGACTGTCACATTTGTTTTCAGTAGTGTGGAATGCCTGTAGTAAAATGTATATTCTAAACACCATAACATTTGTACATATCTCAGATGCCTTAGTGGTAAAGTCAGTGACTGTGGTGTTCATGGTCCCGGGTTCAAGTCCTGCAAGGGCTGTTAAGTTATTTTGAGGGCCAGAATAAGGGCTGTTGGATGCAGGTGGATTAATGCACTTTTAAGCAGTTGTAAGCGGGTTTGCATGGGTTTGCGTGATGGTAAGCGGCGCTTAAACACGGTTAAACGGAGAAGCGCTTCACAGGTTTAACCTTTGCTTAACGTCACGCAGACCACAGACAAACCTGCTTACAACCACTTAAATGTGCGTTATTCACACTTTTCCTACCAATGCCTACTCTGAGAGGTAAAATAATAACACCTTCCAGGATTAAAACCTGCAACCATGTACTCCATTCTCAGAGTAACCTACCACTAAGCTACCTGAGATGTACCTATGCCAGTTGTGTATGCAGACAGGTTAAAACACAAAAGGGAGGAATGTGTTGAAATAGGACAACCCGCCATGTACCCAATGAAAGGTATATGCTCATATATATATATATATATATATATATATATATATATATATATATATATATAGAGAGAGAGAGAGAGAGAGATACATAGAGACATGTCGATATATACAGATCTACATATATATGTAGATATATAGATAGGTTAAAAACATCTACACATCTATGGAGGTACAGATAAACATATGCAATAATATATATTATATCTATATACATATACACATACAATATATATATTATATATATATATATATATATATATATATATATATATATATATATATATACACACACATACATCCCCCCCAAACAATATGAACATAACATATGAAGAGTATATGCCAATACACTATTACAAATATGTTCTATGGACACAGTCACCAACACAACTGCAATGACTGCAAATATCCATGACAGAAATACACAGACAGCTTTCATTTAGCAAAACTTTATTACATTCTGATGTATTGCCAGAAGGATTCATGGACTAACAGTACCTGCATGCTATACAGGAAGCATTTAACAGTGCCTTAATGAATCAGCCTGCAATTACCATAGTATTAGTCCACTAAGGGATAGGTGTTCACATAGGGAAAGAACACCCACACACTTATAGAAGTTGTATAAAAGGGGTTCCTACACACCTGCATCTGCTATGTACACCCACCAACATCTCCCCCACACCCAAAATAATTACATCAATACATACTGTCATATCATAACCAATTATTCAACTACTGTATAAAATCTGCTGAAACCTTAACATACCTGGACACAGACACACTAACATGGCCCTATGTGAAATATTTGCTGCTATACAATTGAACAGCTGCTGATGTTACAGGGTTTGTATGAACTAATCCCGTTTCAGAGGGTTGAAAGGTTCGTACACCAGGAAGTGTTACCGAGTACTGATTATCAGCACAGTATGATACACTTTAACACCAAACTAAAGATGTCTGGTAAGCACACTGTAAACCCCTAACATTATACGTATAGCTATGCAGCCTTGAGCTGGTCAAACATCCTGGCCAGACTGAACCATATGCAGAAGTATTAGGTACAGACAAACCCTGCACAAGTAGCAATGTTCAGAAATATAACAGCAGTACTCACATATAGACCAAATCATCTAGGCATTACACACAATATATTACTGTTCATCTAAATACAGCTGTTGCAATAGATTTCAAACAACACTTCCAGGCTGTATTCCTCACAAGAAAGGCAAAGGGACAATGGCCAAGTGGAGTACTCAATTATACTCCACTGTTGACATGGTATTGGCTAAGGCAGTAGCAGCGCAGCTGATGTGCATGTAATTAGCTACTTATGAACACCAATTGGTTATCGAGATAGCACATGTTACTGATCTGTAACTATAAAAGGTTGCCTTGTCACACATTCAAACCATCTGTATCTACCTGTAGAACAGTATAAAACACTGAAAGACAAACCAAAAACGAGTATTATACTAGTCAATAACACCTCCAATTACTAAGAAGGTGTGTATAACATGTGGTATGTCTGTGCATGTAGTACCTGTTCTGTAAGAATTACAGTGTAATCAATGCATAGAGTGGAAATAGCTATCTTGTAGTGATGTATTGTTGAGCAGTAGTATTCTATGTGTGTACTGCTGTAGGTCACAAGGCAAACTCCTCATACACCACAATGGATGATATGAGCTTAGAACTCAGCAATTCGCTTCCAGCCACTGTCAGTGTCAGGGTTGGTCCAACAAGTATGTGCTATAACAGGGGATAGTATATGTCGATATATTGTAACAGCAGACATATGTATGGGTGTATAAGTAAGATGAACATATCAAAGGTGGGCTTACTGTGCAAATATGGTTTGCATTGTGGGATATTGTGCCAATAAATGTAATGTACAGTATTTAGGCAAATCTGTATTCCATTCTACATAGCATTTCTGTTATGTTATGCAAACAGTAGTTATGTCTATTGGCAATTACAATACTCAATAACAGGATACATATCACTTGTATTCATCTGACAGTTTAGCAGCATGATAGCAAAGATAACTGGAAGAGCTAGATAACTATCCATGTACATAACACATGTAATATCCACCTCTCTAGTATCATTTGCAAGCAATAACAGCTGCGCATGTGTACATGTTATGCAAATGTGTAGTGACCCTTGTTGCAGGGCTGGGCAAAATAGCTATGTGCACACCTACATAGAGTGGATATTGAGAGTAGAGACACACTGGTTGAACTACCGGGTTTGTGTAGCCTAACCTCTTATTGCCAACCTAACAGCTACTTGCACATACTGTATGTAAGGTAGTGCACAGTACTGGTAATGAAACAGGTTGCATATCATCTTTAACTCCAGTATAACATCTGCAGTAGGAGTGTAAGATGTAGGAGACTGCTGCCCATGTGTAATAGCCGCTTCATAGGTGATGGCTTACACTATCTGATTATGTCCTGATCATGCTGATAGTGGCATCAGAGTCTATTGATACAGGACTCTGTTTGGGGAGTGGGTGTCTGTGCCCAACAGAGCTCATGCTCCTGGTGGATATGTGAGTATATACCCAGAAAAGGAAACAGACCTGTAGACACTTGCATCATCTGTAATCAACTATCAAGATGTGATGTGCTCCTCAGATGAGGATTGCTGCTAAAGGTAACTACAATGTTTCCATAATAGTCAGTGTTGTCACATCCATAACACAAATATTAACATGTGAGCA
This sequence comes from Protopterus annectens, assembly GCF_019279795.1. Taxonomy (NCBI): domain Eukaryota; kingdom Metazoa; phylum Chordata; order Ceratodontiformes; family Protopteridae; genus Protopterus; species Protopterus annectens. The sequence goes on along the minus strand of NC_056751.1, from coordinate 287,993,543 downwards.
TCACTGTCTAAATCATCTTCATAAGCAATAAGTAAACTAAATACAGTACTTGGTACTTGTAGTACTGAATGCTCATACAGGCATGTCCACTAGTCAGCTACTGGTGTTTACTAATGTCACCTTTGTGTATGTGGCCATCCTGAGGAAAATGTAATCTCTATGCCATGTACACTGCCAAACCCACCTAACACCACACCCCACACATTGTCTGGGATGCAGCTACAGGGGTAAGCTGGAAGGCAGTCCAGTCTACAGCCATGACTGGACTGGACAGTCATGATGTGTAGGTTAACACATGCATCTCATCATCACAACCAACACATACCCTTACCAGAACACAGTAAGGACACCCAGACACACTACCAGAAATCACACACATTCACAGACACTTCTAAGGATTTGGCCAAACAAGTGACCTCCAAAGCTGGAATAGACAGACAATGAAATATGCAAACTGTATGACATAGTTTGCATAATTGTGCCACACCTCAGAACACGTGGCCGGAAACATGCCCAACAGTACTCATTTGTGAATGCAAACTCTAGCACTATGTTACACACCAACCTATACGAGGGCATACATACTGTCAGCTACCTGTCTGCCATGATTAGCCACATACCCATACACTCAGACCACCTTCTGAACGTTCACACATGGCTCTGGCATATTTCATGTTGTTGTGCAGGACCTGTGATGCAGTAGCCTGGACTGCATGGAAACACATGTAGAAATGGTCAGGTCTTGTAGCCCATGCAGGTATGTCTCAAGGCCTAGATAGCATTCTGCCACTGGCCAGAATGATACTGTAGTAGGACAAAAGGAATGTATTCCACAATTGTCTAATGTAGTGGTGCAAGTCAAAGGGTATCCAGTATCTGTCTGCCTGGGATAATATGGTTAACAGACCATGATGCTTTGCCAGACAGGGCCTGCACCTGTCACCCCTGGGAATCTGGATACTGGCTAGGGCTCATGCTTCCCATATAGTGCCTTCATCATGCACCATTCAAGTGAAGGTCCACTGCTGTTACAGGGACAGCTAAGCAATAAACTGCGGGTCTTGCTACTCAATGATACATGTCAGAAACACTATATGGACTCACATATGTCAATCCCTAATGTGGAGAACATATCTGTGCAGTGGCTGAGACATGTTTCAATGCTCCAGAGAGCACACCTGCATGACCATGTTATAACACATACCTCACCTCCTGCCCATTATCCTTTCCTGAAACACACAGGCTGCAGGTGTGTCCCTATTCCTGAAGGGTATGTACACTCCCACTCTAGCTGCACTTGCATAACTTCAGATGCATTATGCTGAGAAACTACCTTTATACCAAAGTGGAATTCAAATTGCACCTTGTGACAGATCACCCACCATGCTGCAGATTTCCCAACTGTCATAATGTGCTGTAATGGGAAAGATTAGGTTTGAGAGAGAAAACCATAATAATGGCTACTCTCAACTATTCCATTATGAACTGGGAAGACTCCTCATGTTCCAACACCTGCGCTCAATGCATATTGGATTCCATCAACCCCAATGACCTGGATCACAATAGTCACACAAACAGGGCTAACAGTATGCTACACATAGTCAGTCTCCAAAGCCAATGCTATGCTTCCTAAGAGCAAAGTGGTGACTGTCATGGCACCCATGCAGAGGTACAATGAATGTGCAAATGCTGAATCCTATACAAATGAACCTTAAGCAGTCACATACGTGCAGTGATTGTGCCATTGAAACAGAACCAAGATTCAACCAAACACAAACAAGAGGGCAAACTGGTGGTACCATGCTTTAAACTGTACCACAGAAGGTAGTAACTGTTGCAAGAGTGAACACACATGAGTGTAGGTGATCCCTGGTCAGCCTCAGTAAGATGCAGATACACCATATAAAACCATACAAAGCTACTGTGAAACTAATCAGCCACATATTATGAGGCCAACCACAGAGCATTCTATAGCTGTGTCATTAATCGTAATGGCAATGACAAGACCTGCCGTGCTGCACAGCACTATGGCATGGGAAGTACTGCACCTACAGAAATAGCACCTGTTCATCCAGATAGGGTCTTGGAAAACCTAAACCCACTCCCAGCCTCCCCAACAGGTACACATAGTTATATATCCATGTACACTACAGAGCCTCTGTAATAACAACTATGCAGGTACAAGCTGCACTCTCTAAAGCCATACATACAGCTTTCATGGGACCTGTCAACATCCCAGGGTGTATCCTACACAAAAGTAAGAACAATCAGCTCTCCACATACACATCATGTTCAATCATAGCTCCATGTCAGGCTGTGTGCACATTGAATGGTGCACATCAACAATTATCACACCTCACAAAGGTTGAGACACCACTACCCTGCTGAGTCTGGTCTGTAAGGCCATGAACCATGATCAACTTATTTGATGCACTCAGTACAGATGTAGATGACAGTAAGGTTGATTCTCACAGCATATCATGACCTTGCCAGGTCTTAGGACACCATCACCCATACTGTGTTCCAGCTACACTCAGTAAACTAGGTGTATATTCCTATGTCACAGGAGCGGTTGGCAACTGGACTGCTGGCAGAACCATCACTACAGAAGGTGTCTGACTAATACACGCACATCAAATCAGTGCCAGCCACAGTAATACAGGGTTCATTCCTGGTACTCCCCCTCTTTATTATCTATACCACACAGACTAACACAGAAGGCATCTGCCTATTGATGTTTGCAAATGACTATGAACTAGGAGCAATAGTTGACTCAATGTGTGCTGCGTTCAACATACAGAAGGGCCTTTGTGTGTCAGATGTGTGGTGTGTGACATATGGCCACAATCTGACAGCTAAGTATTGCATTGTCATCCCCTATGTTCAAAACCCTGTAACTATGAACTACCACCTAGGCAGCGGTCAATGTAATGGCAACTGTGTGTGTATGGGATGCAGCTGGACAGTAGTCTTTCCTTTGATAGTTACTTCACCACACCAGTCAGGTAGTCATATGTGGTACCCCTAATCATAACAGGGTGCCATCCATGAATATAGAGATAATTGTTCAGCCATACTCAACACTCATATGAACCATAACAGATCATATATTTCCTTTAAGGGTTATTGCCCATGTGTAGATGGCCTACACTGCCCTTCCCAATCCCTAGCTCCACTATGTAGCATGCAGCCTACCCTGAATAAATCCATGTCCAACCCAGAGATGTTGGACATGCTACACTTAACACATCCTGATTCCAAATAAACACATACTTCATGGACATCCACCTTTCTAATACAAGGATCACAACATGCCTGACAGATCTCTGTCCCATACACTTTACACACCCTTGCCATACTATGCATCCCTGTCTAGCGAAGCTGCACATCACCCCTCTCTGTGACATGGTGTGATGACCACATGCAAAATATATCAGTAACCCTGTGGATCAGTTCTGTGGCACTGCTTAAACTGGCCACTGAAACTTGCCTATCTGTTGGCTACAGCTAGGTAACCTTTCTGCCTAGGCTCATAAATGGCCCAGGGCATATAGCCTACTAGTTCACTATGACCATACATGCTATAGTTGATATCCAACCCTGCAAATACCATCAGGCTAGCTATTGTCCCATGTGTTTCACATGTGCAACACAGGTAATACATGGCAGGATGCTACACAGTTGTACAGTGCCATGTAGATGTATATGGCAAAACACATACATGTAAAACATTTTGTGAGAAAGTCTGCAGGGTCACAGGTCATGTCCCTAAAGGCTGTGTATGACTATATATGTGACATATACACAGCATTAAGGTTTATTGCATTAATGTGAACACATCCAGGCATGTGCTGATAGGTAAAGACACCAGTACAGGCAAGCAGACATGCCCACGTTAAGACAACATCCACATGGAGTATGAGCAATGTCATCACATGACACACACATATATGGTGATAACATCACATCACCAGTAAGTGTCAAATGTGTGTGACTTAAACACGTCAGTGGTGTTAGTGTCATGTAGATTTGCAAAGACTTATTTGTAATCTTAATAAATGTGATATACATGTATGTTCAGCTGTACTTCTGTACTTCTCTGTGAGTTACTGTGACCTGTTTCTATCATTGCATCTTCCAGGTATGCTGTGTAGCAGGCTGCCAGCATACACCCACTTAGAGGATGAGGTCCTCATCCCATACCTCGACAACCATTTAACACTCTTCAGCCATGTGCCACAGGATGCACAGCAGCGGGATGCCCTGTGGGAGGAACTCCGGAGGAGGGTAAATGATGTTGTCGGTCACAATCGCACCTATCAGCAGGTGCGCCAACACTGCACCGACTTCATAAGATGGGCAAAATAGCATGCTAATGCAATCGCCAGGGAACAAGGTGCAACAGGTGGGGGGGCCACTCACCCAGCCCCCACTCACATGTACCACGGAGCTACTGGCCAGCCTGGGGACACCTGCAGACTTCCATCCACAAGCTTTAGCTGGTATTGTGGAGGTGGGTATCTCTCAACCACCGAGCCTGGAGTTGCCTGGTAAGTCAGTACTGCACATATAACACAACTATATTTCACATAGTTACATGGGTTACTGTACGATATGTAATGTAACATCATATGCAAGGCATGTATGCACACATGCCACATACTATAGTCTGCTACTCTATGTATGCACAGATGTGCATACTCCATAGTATAGTGTATTGCACTGGCTTATGTGCTAACATGGACATTGCACCCTGTAGCTATCACACAGGTGTGGATAATGATCTTACTGCTATGACACTGCAGTTTAGGTATTTCTGGCATTTTGCAGTGACAGCAGCCTGTGTCAGGTGAGATTGTTATTATTTATGAGGCTTGATAATGCACAGATCATATTAATTGCATGCTATCTGCCATAACACACGTACACATAATGTATGGTGGTCCTGTTAATTGACACTGGTCAGACCTGCAATGCATCACAGTGGTTACTCATGTAAAACAATTGAAGACTATATGAAACACCTACACTAAACCTTCCAAACTGTCATTGCCAGATGTGTGGACAACTGTGAATACAATGGTGGAGGTGTGGTTCACTGTAGGGACAGGTACTACAGATCAGCATTACACAAGTTGGGAATACAAACAGTACTGTACAGAGAGCATATGTGTGCACACACACTAAATGTGTTGGAGCTGGAGTATGACCAGCCCACAGGATACACCCTTGTGGATTATACCCTTGCTATGAACGTCACACAATGTCATGTGCTATCTGACATGTCCATGACATGTAGTGGGCCGACTGCAAGACTGCTGAACTATCCTGCAAAACATGATATCTCACATCCCATACATACCACCCTTTGTCTGCATAACCCTGTCCTCAGTGGAGCAAATGACATCTATTGGTGTATGTCATATGGGATAACACTGACATGTGAAACAGATGGCCATAACAACCACTGGACAGAACATGTGTACACATGGCCATGGAGGATGGCCAGAGACATGAAGCAACACACACAGTAGAAGTGATGTACATGTGTGTACACCCTGTTGTACATTGGCTTGGCACAATACAACTATGTCCTTTGTGTAATGGTGATATTGCAAATGTGAAACACTAAACATCATAGAGGCCTGTGCACAGCTTGTGTAGGCATAGCATGAAACCACCACATACCATGTCTTGAACATCTTGAGTATGTCACGACATGAAAGCATTCACCTATACAGTATCCAAATACATACGTGTTGCACAACATACACATATAACCACATCAGGCCACAGATGCAATACATTCACCTTGCTGGTGTCAGACATCACTGTCATGCCTGCTTCTCATATGTGTGAGGTACACAGATGGCATGTGGGACATACAGTACTGCTAAGTTAGCCATGTGTGGGCATAGCTGCCAGGCATCAGTAATATGGTTGCAGATGTGCAGGGGTGTCATCTGTATATCCCTTTGTGACCTGTGACACACATTCCACATTAGGGTTTAGTGTGTATACACCTCAGTGACGTGGGTCACATTCCACATTAGATATGTATTGTATGTGAACACAGTCATGGCTATGAACTGTGTCAGTAACTCACGCTGTATAGCAATAGTGAAGCCACATGATGCCCTGCAATGGCTATGCACATCAGCTCAATGTGCAGTATGTCACTGCATATTTGTAGGACAGACAGACAACATTGCATCAGCTGAAGGCCCATGTAAGTATAACACATCCCTGCACTGGGACACCATTACTGTACTGTAGATTGGAAAGGACACCATTGTGTTACACATGTATGCATGTCATTCAACACATCAGCAGAAGACATGTCATACTACATGTGATTGGCAATGTCATACGCCACACATCAGGCCGGTGTACTGTAAACCTGTGCTGTTCTGTGGCACCATTGCAAAGTAGGGACAGCCATGTCAAATGTGTGTACAGCCACATGCACAATGTCTGTAGATTCAGCTCAGGGATAGGCAGAATAATGTTGAACAGACATGCACTGCTTTGGGGGAGATATGCAAGCTAGGGCTCATGCAAAAATAGTATTCAGTCGACATACCCTTCTGCTCATGTTCTCACACATAGGGGCAGTGGCCAACACAAAGCATCAGTGGCAGATGTACAAAGGTCAGCGATGGTCTGTTAGCATGTGGTGTATGCAACACACACCATGGCAGTGTGGTGCAATGGTGCATAGTGCATGCATTGTGTTGCAGGTATGGGGCATAAGCTACTAACATAAATGATGCAATACAGATATGTATGCTAACCACCACTATAATTGTGTAAGGTGCATGCCATCTGCTATAACACATTCATGCTGTTGTGTGCAACTCAGGGATGTATGATAACTACCACTATAATTGTCTAAGCTGAATGCCATCTGCCATATCACCTGCATGTTGCATGCCATTGGGTGCCATAGCATGTGTCTGTGTTGTATAATTTGTAATGTACAGTTCTTGTCGGCCCCTCACAGGTGTTGATGTAGGTGCGTTGCCCTCCTGCGGTCCACCTGATGTTGAAAGTATGATTGGGGCACAGGCAGGGTTGTCAGGGGCTGAATCTGTGCCATTGATTGCCATTCCACCTGTATCCCCCTCATCCTCGCATACAGTTCCCCTGCCTACACATACCCCATCACCACTGGCCATAGAGGAAGGACAGTTGGCGGGTGGTAGCATGGAACAGGGAAGTGTGGAGACTATGGAAGGTGTGCCTGCACACCATGATCCCAGTAAAGTGACTGGTGATGTCCCACACAGGCATTTGCCCAGTGCTGCTCATAGGAGGGCCACTGGCCAACATGCCCCTGCGAAAAAAAGTACATCAGCTGGAGTGACCAGACACATGTTTCGGGCTGTAATGGAGGCACAGGCATGTGCTGAATGGCACAACAGAGAAGGTCTGAGGCTTCAGAGATCTGCTGTCCATTCATTAACTGACAACATCCAGGCAATTGCAAATGCTCACCATCATCTTGCAGATGTTTTGGATAGATGATTGGGTGACATGGTGGGAGTTCTTGACCATGGCATGTCAATCCTCGAGCATGGAATGTCTGTGCTGGAACATCTGGTGGGAGTGAGGTGTCAAGCACATGGACATAGGTCAGCTACATCACCTGTTGAAGGTCTACGTGAACATGCTACTGCACAAGCCCGATCCCATAGTGGTGGTAGCAGCAGCAGTGCAGCTGGTGTTGTGCAGTCCACACCAGGACACAGCAGGCCATGTGCACGTGGTCCTGGATGGTCCCAACAAGGACACGGCTCCAGTGGACATGTGTCATCAGACAGTACCCAATCTGGACCTCTGCGTGGTAGTGCCCATGCAACCCCTGGCAGGCGCAGGTCACATGGCCATGGCCAGACACCGTGAACTGTGAAACTTGCCTTGTACAGTCTGCAGCTGTCAATAATACCCCTGTGTAGGCCAGCCACATGCCAGACCTGTGTGCATGCATACACACACACCAGAAACAAATGTAGGGCACCTCAACACACACGCGCATAACATCCACACATGCCCAATGATATCACAGGCTCTAACACACACACATGATGTCATCCAATGGCGCAGCCTAGGCCTCTGGCAAACATTATAACCCTGTGCATATGATGATGCCCGTGCCACATCCCTGTCATCCACACCATCAGTGCAGGGACATGTTCATATGGTCTGATGCATAGGGTGAACATACTAGGTAGACAACTGTAGATTAATATGTGTTGAGTAGTGTTGACAGGCAGCAGACATACCATGTATTACAGTTTTGGAATGCATTTTGTACATCTGACAGTATGTATCATGTGTAACAATATTAACAGAATGTTGATCTTGATGTTCTGCCTTCCTCTTTCAGGTGTAATTGCATGTGCTGGGGGATGTCAGTGTTTGCGGTTAGTGTCTCATATGTACATGTTGACTACTCACAGGTCTGTATGACAGTACCTGCATGCACTTTGTAGCTTCCACATCACAGTTATAATCGCTGTATGAGTGTGGGATGTACATATCCAGGGCAGGTACAGTTAGGTCATATTCAACCATGAGGGTGTTGTTTACTGGTGTACAGTAAAAGTCAACTGTGTTAATGCTGACAACATCTGAGGCACCCTGGTACGTGTACAACTGACCTGGTTACAAACAGTGGTATTATTGCATTACATAATACATTATGCAGCTGTGTCTGTACATGGGTACTTTGCACAGGTGATGTAGGCCTAGGTACAGTCCACCAATCGAAGGTTACCTGGTGGTCTACCATACTATGTCATACCACATATGGATGTGTGTTGGTAGTCTGTGGACAAGGTGGTGGATGTATATAGGTTCATAGGTTGGTACTAGGCTATCGGCCCTAGGGCCTATACAAGCCTAGCCATAACAATTCCCTGGATATTTCTTCCCACAATATTTACTTCTCTGGACCCCTGTCTAGCAGGGCGACTGACATGATCCCCGGGGTGAATTTCCTATCTCCCATCCAATCATCAAGGTTCCTTTTGAAGAGGGCCAATGAGGCGCTCTGCTTGACATGTATGGGCAGTCTATTCCAGAGTATGGGGAGTCTCTGGATCAGGAACCTATCCCTCCAGCATGTTTTGTTCATTGTGATGACAAGGTTTAGATCCCTGGAGCATGTGGCTCTGAGAGATTGGGATTTCTTTAAGTGGAGGATGTCCAACAGCTCAGAGTTTGACATGGCCTTGTATGTTAAGCAGAGATCACTTCTGAGTAGACAATATGCCACAGAGTATAGCTGGAGTTTTTTTAGACTGTCAGCATATGGTATCTGTTTTAGGCCTGTGATTCTTTTAGTGAGGTATTTCTGTGGCCTTTCCAGCTGTTGCAAATGTCTTGTGAGGTACATACCAAACAGGGCATTATACTCTATAATTGGTCTAATACGGGATGAGTACAGTGGGACAATGACCTCCTTTTTTCTGGATGAAAAGCCCTTAGTGATGAGGTGTGCCATATAGAAGGATTTTCTGACTGTTGTGGCAATGTGGTTATTGAAAGTGAGACCACTGTCCACCTGTGTCCCTAAGTCTCTCCTCACACTTTCGATGTTTAGTGTACTGCCACCTATGTAGTAATTCATGGGTACATGTTTGTTTCCAAAGGGGATAACTATACATTTCTTGGCATTAAGCTTGAGTCCATGGCTCTGGCACCAGGAATTTGTTTCTGTAAGGCCCTTTTGTAGAATATCCACATCATTTGGGGATTCAATACTGGCTTCCAGTTTGCAGTCATCTGCGAACTTTGTTAGCCAGAGTCCCTTAGTGTTGGCCTGTACTTCAGAGAAGTAGATGCCAAACAAGAGTGGTCCCAGGACTGAACCCTGAGGTACTCCACTTGTCACTTGTCTGGAGCTGGATTTGGAGTCAGCTAGTTTTACTGTCTGGGTTCTGTCAGTAAGCCAGTTGGCAACCCATCGAGTGACGTAGGGATTTATGCCCAGCTTAGTAAGTTTATCTATGATTCCAGAGTAGGGGATGGTGTCGAAGGCCTTGGCGAGGTCCAGATAGGTTGTGTGGACTGCCTTACCCTCATCCACAGCTCTGGAGACTGATTCGAAGAAATCAATCAGATTCAGGAGACAAGATCAGCCCTTGACAAACCCAAACTGGGTGGGGTCCAGTGTTTGAAGGTTGCCAATGTCTTTGTTTATAAGTTCCATGATAATGCGTTCCATGACCTTGCAGATCAGGCTTGTCAGACTGATGGGATGGTAGTTCCCGGGATCCAAGGCAGATCCCCCCTTGTGGAGTGGGATAACTGTAACTGTGCACCACTCAGTGGGCACGAAGCCTGAGGCGAGGCTATGATTAAACATGACACTTAGGTGAGGTGGCCAGTTCATTTTGTAGTTCATGTAGTACACAGCCTGGGATGTCATCTGGTCCCATGGATGCTGTATTCTTAGCTTTGGAGAGTGCAGTTTCTACCTGTGTGGCCGTGATTACTGGAATTTGGCAATCTTTTGGTATTGAGATGGGCCCTTTAGGGGGTGAGAGGGGGGTGAAGTTGGCACTAAATCGATCTGCCAGGATATTGGCAATATCCTTGGGATCAGTATATTTAATGCCATTCTGTTGTAGCTCAGAGCAGTTCTGAGCAATGCCATTTAGATTCTTGACATAACTATAGAATGCCTTGTGGTTGTCTTTGGAATCTTTGGCAATTTTATTTTCATAACTAGCTTTTGAGGATTTTATGAGGGATCTCAGCTTCTTACTGAGGCTGGTGAGGGAGTTTTTTGCATCCTGGGATTTTCCTCTTTTCTGCAACAGTTTCTTCCTTCTGTTGTATAGTTTTTTTATAGCAGGGGATCACCAGATTGGCTTCCTTTTTTTGGAGAAGAGCATCTTGGTTCTATTTGGGATGGCACAATTCATGCACGAGTGGATGTGCTCGTACAGTGCCTTAGTGTAGGATATTGCAGTCGACTTTCAGATCCCATCTGCATGGGTGTCGTGAAGTTTGTCACTTCTGACTTCAGTAGCATGAAGTTGGCTTTGGAGAAGTTTTTTAAGGAGGTTTCCTTACTGGGGAGTGGGGGTGGGATGTGGATGTCAAGGGTGATTTGTTTATGGTCAGACCTGACCAATGACAGGGTGACCACTGGTGTGGAGTATCTATCTCCCATGTTGGTAATGACCAGGTCTAGGATATTGGAGCCCCTGGTGGGACAATGGATTAGTTGATCCAGGGCATTGGAATTTATGAATTCCAAGAACTGTTGGGAAATGGAGTTGGTACCCAAGTAGTTTTTCCCAGTTAATGGCAGGGTAGTTGAAATCACCCAGTATTAGGGTGTTTGGTGGTATCTTAATATTTTCCAGTATGTTTAGAAAGGTGTAGTGAGAATCTTGGGGCATGGTGGGGGATCTGTAGCAAGCTACAATTTGGATTGCAGTCTTACCTAGTGTTAGTTGCACCTGGAGAATTTCAGATGCATTGTGTTGAGCAACTAGCCTGGAGGTGTGAATATCCGTGGTGAATATGGACACTCCTCCACCTTTAGTGTTTTGGTCTTGGTTTTGTGGCTGAAAAGTGTGGTAAGAGTTGTAGACTGGTATTGCAGGGGTGCTCTCTGGAGCCTTGAACCAGGTCTCAGTTACTGCACAGATATCGATGTTCTCCATTTTTAGGAGTGCCTCGAGAAAGTGCATTTTGAGGTTTAGACTTCTAGCATTGAGTAGCATTACCTTCAGATTTTGCATGATTATATCTGTTACAGTGGTGGTTTTATCCTTTGAACCTTGCCTAAAAAGGCACTATAGGGGTGGCAAGAGCTTTAGCCAGTAACCTGAATCCCAGGGATGATAATACAACCTAGAATGCAGCGTTTCCACTGTCACCTGTACCTAACTCATCTGTGATGAGTTATGTCAGAGTAGGGGTCTTTACATGTGAGTAGCCTTTATGAATATGTGGACACCACCACCTGGAATGGTCTGTACCAGTGTTATGGCCCACATGTCTGGATCTGAGTTATATGGTGGTAGTGCAATTGTGCACTACAGAGCCTTCAGCCAGGTGTTCCTCACTGCACAGATGTCAGTATTCCACATTGTAGGTTCTACATTGAGCAAATGGAGTACAAAAGCCACATATCTAGCACTGGTTAGCATAAGCATCCAGTGGAATTGTCTTGTAGGTGTCAGGGTGTTACTTCTGTGTGTAGGACTTTTGCCTTGGAATACGACTATATGGGTAAATGCGACCTAGGTATTATCCACACTCACTTGAAACATGGATGCATGTGCTCTGTGTTTAAGGCTTGTTGTTCAGTCATGACAGCCCGGAATGACAGACACTGGAAAACCTCATAATAACAGCAGGACATTGACTCATTGTTTTGGTCTAGCAGTTGTCACTCATACCATGACATCACTGTGAGTGGCAGTAATGTGCTTGGCAGCAAATGCCACATCTAAGGTGATGGACAGCAGCAGACATTGTGTATATGACCAATGTGAGATATACTTAGTGTAGCAGTCCTGCTAATAATGACAACTACTAACATAGCCAGGAGAGGTAATCTTGACACCTGCACCTCAGTACCATTACACAATGGGGCTTACACATTATGCTTGCACATGCCACTGTTCCAAGTATAATGCCACTGTCCACAACCTGCTATCAATGTATGCCTTTCAGGGCAGCAAGGTGTGTGACACATGCTGTAGGTAGCATCCACCTGTGTGTCCCAGTTAACTTATTGTCTGTCTCACCCACACATGCATGATTTTGTATACTTAACATATATATGTCAGTACTTCATGTACATGTAAGCATGTATATCACACAGCACAGACACAGATATATAATTTACGGGCCACATACAGGTATCTGGTAGTAAACCAGTATGATGTGCATATATACTGACAGGTAAGATGCACATAGCTGTAAGCCTGTGTGTTTACAATAGAAGTCCATTACAACATGTTCTGTACATGTAAGTGTATGAGCATGCACACTGTGGCCTTCTGTGGTTAGAATCGGAGTGCATCCCAAACAGCCCTGTGCCACTAAGTGTATGAGCATACCCACTGCCACCTTGTGTAATTTCAGTCAGTACATCCAAACAAGCCCTTTGTTTCTAAGTGTATGAGCATGCCCAGTATAACCTTGTGTAGTTGTAGTCATAGTGCATCCCAAACGGCCCTGTGCTACTAAGTGTATGAGCATGCCCACTGTCACCTTGTGTAATTGGAGTCAATGCATCCAAACAAGTTCTGTGATTCTATGTGTATGAGCATGACCACTGTAACCCTGTATAGTGATAGTAGTTGTCCACTCCACAGATGGGTAAACTCCAGTTCAGGGCTTGTTGTGCTACAACTATACCTCTCAGGCATACCTATGTCTTACCTGCAGATGATGTGACTTGTTTGTGGATACAGGTTGTAAAGTATTCCTACTTTAAACACACAGGTTTACAGCTATATACATCTTGACTGTCAGTATCCCTGTTGTTGTCCTCAATCTTAGAAGGACATTCTGATTCCCTAGGAATCTGTAATCTCTGTGGCGCATCTCGTAATTGCGTAGTACAGTAATAGTGATCTGTAGATAGGCAGGAGTTCTGATCCCACCATTGGCAACTGTGTGCGTGTGTTTGTGTGTGTGTATGTGTATGTGTTTGTGTGTGCCAGCAAATGGCTGAGTGCATGTGTGTATGTGCGCATGTGTGCATTTGTGCATGTGTGTGTGTGTGTGTGTGTGTGTGTGTGTGTGTGTGTATGTGTGTGTGTTTGTGTGTGCCAGCAAATGGATGAGTGCGTGTGTGTGTGTGCACATGTGTGAGTGTGTGCATGTGCGTGTGTGTGAGCAAATGCCTGAGTGTGTGTGTCAGCAAATGGCTGAGTGTGGTTGTGTGGGTGTATTTGTGTCTGCATCCTGTCATGACAGTGGGTTTTGCTGCATTCCAAAGAGATACCACCTTTTGCACTAGCCTTTATCCTTGTCAACTGCTAAACCTCTCTTTCCCCCCTCCCTTTCCTCATTGCAAGTAATCAGTAATGTGATGTCACCCATCTCAGAAATTGAATCAGTGTAATTGTATGTATTCTGTGGCACATACCCCAGCTGCATACCACTGTACTAGTTACTTTTACATAGGCAAGACGTGTATGCACAATACTGACAAGTGTGTGTGTGTGTTTCTGTGTGACTACCCTGTACCCAGGCATACACATGTGTAATGTCTTTTAACATGTTGAACACCATGGTAGTCATCTGTGGTGACTGGAGTCTACAAAGTATTACATAGTTATGAATGGAAAAGAATACACAGTCAAGAATGACTACAGTTGGGTATGTTATTTTCCTGTGCCACTGTCAAGCAGTGACACAGAAGTGGTCACCGGGGTGTAAGTTCATACCCATCATTCCCCCACCAAACTACATAATCCCCAGGGTAGACTACATTAGCCATCATTCCACACCCCAAACTCCACATACACAACAACCATCCCTTCTCTGGTGAACTGATTGAGATTTAAATGTTATAAAACAAGAGATGCCTCTGTTTTGTGTACACGTCAGTTTCTTTTGAATCCTTCTGTGTCACAAAGGGTGTTCAGACATGTGTGTGTGTGTGTGTGTGTGTGTGTGTGTGTGTGTGTGTGTGTGTGTGTGTGTGTGTGTGTGTGTATATATATATATATATATATATATATATATATATATATATATATATATGTATATATATATATATATATAGGGTACTGTACATATGTACACAAAGAGACTGTCCCATTTGTTTTCAGTACTGTGGAATACCTGTAGTAAGATGTGGATTATAAAATCCATGAAACATGTATACAACCCAGATGGCTTAGTGGTAAGTCCAGTGACCTCAGTGTGCATGGTCCAGGGTTCAAGCCTGCAAGCCTTGTTGATACTGTCAATTAGGACTGAATAAGACACTTTTAACCGGGTGTACATGTGTTTTCGTGAAAGTAAGGTACACACAGGTAAGAGACATGTACAACTTGCAGTACACTTGAAATGCCCTCCTTTGGCAATCCTGCTGATGTCACCTACCTACGAATACACCTCTGGGACTGCTGTAACACAGTAATCTCCATAGTGCGTGCTGTAACTGCATAATGCTGTAGTGTGATAAACTAGTTTGGTAGGTGTTCTAATCCCAGACAGGCCAAGTGTGTGTGTGTGTGTGTGTATCTGCCTGCCTGAGAAAGGAACAATGCTTTTTAGAGTATGCACACTCTTTAAAATTCACATACACACCTTTGGCAATCCTGCTGATGTCACCCACCTAGAAATACACCTCTGGGACTGCTGAACATTCTAACTAACTGTGTGCAGCTGTGTGGAATGATTATGCATACAACTTACTGGCGCTCCTGGGATCCAAAGCCCTGCTGTGTGTGACAAAAGCATTACAGTTAAGATCACTGTACACTATGCTATCAGGCAATTGTTGGGAGGCTTTGCAATGTATTTAGTCTAATATGACTGACCTGTTTGCACTTCCAACATTGTTATACAGAACTTCATACACATTTTATCTGCATACCACAGTGTGGGTAACACTGCTTACTACAACAGTACTATTTAATAACTACAACAGTACAACAACATATGACTGTAGAGTAAACAGAAGCAATGCAGGGGTTACACATTTATCTGCAGCATAGTGCACAGTTCTGTATACTGGTACAATACTTTCTGAGGCTCTTACATTTATTTGTTATGACAGTACATGCAGGCTATATACTAACCTGCCACACGACGCATCCTTTGCAGCCTAGCATCATAGGCTTGCTGGTTCACAGCACACTCATCTGCAGCTGTCAGAGAAGTACAGTGATATTTAGCCATACCTATCCAATGTATACACAAGCTAGGCAATTATTAACTATGTAGTGGAAGGAGCACTTACTCAGTTCTGGGGCATTCTGCATCTGCCTTGCTTCCGAGATCCACTCTTCCAGGACATCCCCCCTCCGCCGCTTCAGGTCTGCATGGTGGTGCCTGACCTGCTCACCAGTCCGGGGGATACCTGTGGCACTAGTGAGGTCAGAGACGAGACTGTCCCAGGCCTCCATTTTAGACTACAAGCCCTGGTACTTTCCCCGCAGTAGTCTCCTGTCATGGTGCTTTACCAGGAGCCATACCATGAATTTGGACTCCTGGATGCCCCAGCACTGCACTCTAAAGTGAGTGCCTTCTCCCACTCCAGCCATTCTGCCTGCAAGGGGATGCTACAACCAGTTATGAGCCGTAATCCCGCCTCTTCGGTTTAAGTAGGGCCAGATTCCTGCACTTTTCAGTAATTGGCCGGTTTTGAAAAGGCTAAGCCATGGGCACTCATGCTTACTTCAGGTTGGCACTGCTTAAAGAGGTGTACCTGTGGGCATATTGTATTGGCTTCCCTACACATTGCTTGCAATTACTTAGTTGGGCTGTGCGGCTGTTAGAATTGTTTATTGGTTATCTAGCAGTATATTTGACTTTTGTCAATGATGTCTTACTCATTACAGGCTATATATGTGTCTGGTATCCATCATTCATGTGTACATACACTGTATGGGGTCCTGGGGACTTCTGAACTTTATTACAGTGACACCTCAACTCTATGTTTACTGCAGTACTCCAGTTCACATATATATGGTCTGTGGCAGGTTATAGAACATTACACTGTACATAGATTAAGTTCACATATTTGATTTGTTTCCCTGTTGTAAGGATTAGTTTGCTGATACCTACTTTATATGTATTGCTATCATGGCGTAGTGGTTTACTACTATGACTGTGATGCACAGGGTCCTGCGTTCTAGCCTTGCAGAGGCTGGTTCTTTTGTTGCTGGCCAGAACATGAGCTGTTGGGTACAGAGTAATTAAGGCAATTTAAAGCAGTTGTGAGCGGGTTTTGCACAGAGCTAAGCAATGCTAAACTCCGGTTACAGTTTCTTACACTCAGCTAGCCTCTACGTACTTCACCAGTGTGATACTCGCATACCGGCAGCCAAATTGGCTTACACCCGGTTGCTCCCGCACTTGCAAATGCACTTGCATCTGACACTCACACCCCTGGGTGGGAGTGAGGACTACGACATTACCTTGTGATGCCTATTACATCAGATTACATGCCTACAGTATCAGGAATGGCTGCCCATTAGGCGTAAGCATGCCGTTAGACTGTACGGAATCCGCAGCCTCTCCAGAGTTTGATTCATATTATTGGTGTGTTCCTCTTACAATCTGCACCTGTCTGGCTAATACATGGGAACTGACACTATTCAATACAAACAAGTAATAGGGTTTTGGAACCCACATCCTTCAGCCGAGTCATGCTACTGCATACCTATTATTCTAAGGTTGTAAGTGGAATATGTGCTTTCTGTCCCTATCAGACCTCTCAAACGATTGGGAACAAATATCAACTGAATCAGGGACAAATCATGACAGCATCAGGGACAATCAGGGACACATTTAAAATATTAGTGCTATTAACTTGACACATTGACAGACTCAGAGCATATGAATTAATACACATTTTCTGAGGTAAATGAAGTTTATAACTCTTAACTGTTGTCATTATTCATTACGTGTAATTCACCACCTTTCCTCCAAAAGTCACTAGTTTTAGGAGGGATTAAGTGGGACAGAGTTCGAATTTGAGTCGAAATCAGGGACAGTTGAGAGGTATGGTCCATATTTGTTCCCCCAATGGTTTATGTCCTGTCCAGTGGATTTGCTCTTAGGGGTTGAGAGGTATGGGCATAAGCTATGCCTATTTCAGAATATTACATCCCCGGGGCGGTCCTAATACGACTGTGCCAGCCAACACCTGCACACCTAGACCCATAATTGCATACCCATAGTTCCCCCACCTGCCCCTCCTCTACAGCACTCATCCTTACTGTAGGTGCAGGTGGGGTATAAACACACCACTACACACTGCCTACTCTCCGCGTGTTGGGACACATGTTGTACATTGTGTCGACCCAAGGGTAATCAGACTTGCATAACCTACAAGTCCGTGTACGTCTACAGCCTGTTTTGATGAATCATTGCAGGGACTGACTCAGATGATCAGTAATGTTTGGGGTGTCCCACAAGGGACATTGATGTCTTTGTTTCATGATTAGACCTGGCAGGTCTCTCCTACTGGTAGTATCCAGCCGGTGGTCTAGGAAGCAGTGGTGTGTTTACTTTTATTGTGTGTCTGTATGTCTCACTGGTGTAGCTGGGGGGGGGGGTTGATGCTACATGTTACACGTTTGTTGATTGGACCCTTCACCCCCATATGCATGGCCTGTGAACAAATGTAATTCGTAATTGCTGTATCATATCCTAGCTATATACATGTGTATATTTACAGTCACATATATATCTATATCTATATCTATATCTATATCTATATATATATATATATATATATATATATATATATACATTACTATATACAGATATATCTGTATATGTATGCATACATGTATATATTTATATATTGCTGTCTGTATATATTTAACAACATATGGGTCTATGGGTGTCTGCATATGTATATATCTATATGTGGGTATGTATGTGTATTCTGTCTCTGCATGTATACATTTGTACTACGGAGAGGGAGAGGTATAGCTCTATGTCACTATTGGCAGATATACACACACATACCTCTACATATATACATCTACATCTGGTTATTCCGTTCCTTGCCATGTAGATTACACTTTGCTGCAGTGGGACTCGTAGCGGGTTTGGCTGCTCATTGGGTGACGCCTCTGCCCAATGAACACTTTTGCTTACATCCCTGGGGCTGTCCATACAGGCCTACATCAGCCAATACCTGCACACCTAGACCCATAACTAGCTACCCATAGTTCCCCCACCCACACCTCCTCTACAGCACCCATCCTTACTCTGGGTCCTGATCGGGTCTGAACACACCACTACACGCTGCCCACTCTCCACTTCACGGGACCAATATCATACATTGTCTTGACCCATAGGTCATCAGGTTTTCCCACCCTTGTATTCCAGGTATATACGCACCCCAGCCAAAATGGTCGGCGTATCACCTTCTTTTGGTCTTATGTCAATTTTTGGGGCATCCCGCAAGGGACGCTCCTCTCCGTGTTCCAAGATTAGATTTCACGGGTGCATGGTGCTGCGGTAGCGTTGTCGTCTCCCAGTAAGACACTGTCTGGTTCGATTCTCAGCTAGAGCGTCTTCTGCGTGGAGACATGTGTGAATGGGCGTACCTTTGTTGAAGGTTGTGCGTCAGGGCTGGCAACTCGGCATGTAAAAATCAACTGCCAATCATTAGCGGACCGGAGTTCCACTGTGGCGACCCCTAACTGGGAAAACAACAACAACTGTGTACCCCCCCCCCCGGTTGTATCCTGCGTGTGGTCTGGAGAGCAGTGGACTATTTACATTGTTTGTGGGTTTGTGTGTATGTTTCCTGTGTCTGGCTGGGGGGGTTTGGAAGGTCATGCTACGTGTTTCATGTTTCTTGCTTGGGCCCCTCACTTCCATTGGCATAGCCTGTGAACATATGTCATTCTTGTGTGCTGTTTCCTATCATAGCTGTATATCTGTGTATATCTACACACACACACACACACACACACACACACATATATATATATATATATATATATATAAATATATATGTGTATAAATATATATATATACACACACATATATGTATATGTCTGCAACCATTTATGTATGTATATATATATATATATATATATATATATATATATATATATATATATATATATATATATATATATATATATATATATATATATATATATATTTTTTTTTTTATATATATATATTTATATCTATCTATCTATCTATATATATATATATATATATATATATATATATATATATGGATTCATTACTGAATCCCGAAATAACACAATCCCGAAGACCTAAATACCGAGACTATAAGCCCAAAACCCCACATTACCGAAATATTAAAACCGCAAAATTCAAAATCGTGAAAGTACTACATACATACAGCACACACACAAACATACCCACAGCCTCCACCCATAACCAAACAAACTACCCTACACTACTGTGCCCCCCACAACCCCCTACTTTAATATTCTAACTCCGGGATCGCACAAACATACACACAAGGCAAACTCACATCCACACATTACAGCCCCTCACACACACGCACACACACACACACACACACACACACACACACACACACACACACACACACACACACACACACACACCACAGTCACACCACACACTTACACACACTAAAGCCTCTCATAAACACACTTACACACACATACTTACCTGAACCACAACACCAGAAGTGCTAACTCAAAATCCCTTAACATCAGGATTTTGAATTTCGCGCTTCTGGTCTTTCGGTAATGTGGGGTTTCAGCTACATGGTCTCGAGCTTTTGAAATTCGAGATTTCAAAGGTTCGAGATTCAGTAGTGTTCCTATATATATATATATATATATATATATATATATATATATATATATATGTGTGTGTGTGTGTGTGTCTGTAAAGCAATGTATACCTTGCGCAACCGTACTTACACATGCTTACTGGTGTTTATATATGCTTACACCTGCTTACTAGTGCCTTATTCATTATGACACTGACACTTTGCTCCAGTTCACTTTTAATTTTTATTTTGCAGGTTATACAGCAGACAGATGTCGAAATATGTTCATATACAGATTACTGATGGAAAATGGTATGTGCTGCAGTGGGATTCGGAACGGGAATGTCAGTTCGTTAGGCGGCTGCTCTAACCAATACACTATTGCTGTGCTGCTTCATTTGCATATATACCCATACACCCATGACTGCTAGTTCCTCAAACACCCACCCCAACACCTCACTAACACTGCCGTCATCCATTCTCTATTTGTATTCGCGGTGTATGCACACCACTACACATTGGCCACTCCCTACTCCTGTAGACCCATCCCATTGGTTGACTCACTCCACGTATCCTCAGAAATACCAAACTTTTAGTCCACAAACATTGGTAACATGAGCAACCAAAAGGACACTATTCGCAATTTTTGGATTGTCCCACACGGGACACGCATGTCTTTATTTCAAGATTAGACTCCATACTTCATTACATCCTTACTCCCGTTAACATGACACTACAATAAAATAATAAGTATGACTATGTGGTAATGCACGGTGGTGGTGCTGCAGCAGCGTTGTCGCCTCACAGTAAGACGCTGTCCGGTTCGACTCTCAGTTAGAACGTCTTCTGCGTGGAGACATGCGTGAATGGGCGTACCTTCATTGAAGATTGTGCGTCAGGGCTGGCAACTCGGTACGTAAAAATCAACTGCCAATCATTAGCAGACCGGAGTTCCGCTGTGGCGACCCCTAACCAGGAAAAGCTGAAAGTCACAACAACAACTATGTGGTAATGCACATGTTACACATGAGAGCTAATTATGTACAAGTTCGGCGTAATTTTTTTACAAACAGACCGATTTAGTAACTGGTGTTGCTGTAGCAGGCAGATCACAGGAATGATTCCAAGTGTGAGAAAGTCCTCACATTTGATTTTTTCAGCACAGCACTGACTTCGGACATTGTACAAACTTCTGCGTTTTATCAGTTTTGTCCCTTCCCTCTTATTCACAACCTATTATTCTATCTACTGTCGAGGTTTGTAAGGGCACATTCATGTTATTTATGTCTGCAAATGGAATTAATGTGTTACAGGGAATGTACTTCTACATATAGATGTATGCATGTGTGTATGCATATATACTTAAAATGAACTCGCTGACCTTCACAAGGCGGTCCAATTAGAACCAGCCCATCCAACCCTGACGCGCTTGGATCCATAATTTCATACCCATAGTTCCTCCACCCCACCCGAGATCAACATACATGCATACCATTCATTGTCCAGTTGCTATTACACTCATGACACACCTCCACACATTGCCTTCTTCCGAGCATTAGGGGCCCTACACGTATGTTGTCCCAACCCATGTATTATCAGGCTCTCCTACCATTTAGTCCTTGAACATACCTGCCCTTGCTTGTGTAATGGTCGGATGGCCAAACATCCTATCAATTTTTGGGTAGTCCCACCAAGGACTACCCTCTGATTGTAAAGTAGACTTAGCGGATCAACAATGTTACTCCCACTGGTAATATCCTGCCTGTGGTGTGAGTAGCAGTGCTTTGCTCACTCCTGCTCAGCTTGATATGACATACGCTGACAGCACTATATAATACTGGGGTTGCTGTTGATTCCCTTCTCATTCCTTTTGGATGCTTTATTGTTACGATGTTCATTCTTCATATATATATATATATATATATATATATATATATATATATATATCTCTGTACATACTTATATACATTTCCTATGCTGGGCACTGCTTACACCCGCGCAAGCGCACTCAGACTGCTGCTTATTTGTGCTTACACCTGCTTACTAGTGCCTTATTTATTATGACAGTACCACTTTGATTGAATGAAATTTAGTTAAACATCTCATACGATACTCATGTTCACATTTACATGTTATTATGTCGGTTTTACAGCAAAATATGATATGTGCTATAGTTGGACTCAAACTGTGAATGCATGTTCATTAGGCGGATGCTCTAACCACTACACTATTGATGTTTATGTTAATTCTGCATGTTTTTCTCTATTTGAATGATTTTGATGTGTAAGCTACGCTCGGCGGAGGGCAGCGACGTGCAAACATGCTGCACTTTGCTTACACTTTCAATACTGCAGCAATACAAATGTAAAATAGGGACACGGGCAATTTAACTGTGAAAGTTCTAGGGACGGGGCTCAACATTCCACTACGTGCTTGTGTGTTTATTACTTCAATTTTATTTCGCTGTTCGTGGACACTCCTGTATGCTTAGCATACATTTCGGTATCTGCAGACACTGAATTACTGGCTTACTGTTAGTGGCAGACTCTAATAGTAAGCATAGTAGGTTGTGCAACTGTTGGGGCATGTTTACGCCTCCACAGAGCACTTGTACATGCCCTCTGCACTCGCACACGTTTCCTGTGCATGTCGAGGGTGCGGCGACGCACCCTCATACATATTCATATAGCACTGCTGCATTATCTGTAATGAGGACACTTGGCGCAAGGCTAAAACAGTTCTTGCTCTGAGCTTCATGAATCCCGGGGGATATTTAGGACAATGCCCTCCACATGAGGGTTGCAGGGGAGGGGTTCTTGTACCCTACAAAAACATGTTTAAAATATATATTTACTGTAATAATGTTTTTCAGCCAAATATGACTCTATGAAATGAGTTTTCAGTCAAAAGTGTTTCAACTGAATTTTTTCAGTCATTTGTGATTCAAATTCAAATAAAATGACTATACCCAGAATGTTCATACTTAATGTTGCTATCATAGCCTGTTTTCTAACAGGACTTAGAAAAGGTAAGGCTCCATCCAGATATTATGAACTACAACAGTAGGTGAAGCTTTCAATCAACTGAAAAACAGGTTTGAAGCCAATCTTAGCTGCCTCTGTCTTCAATAACACTTGACTCTTTATATTGATACATCCGAATTACATTTAGGAGTGCACTTTCTTAAAGGGTGGATGGTGAAAAGCACTCAGTTTGCTACCTCTGCAGAAAGCGAAGCAGGGTAGAATTCAGATACTCTGCCACAGAAAGAGAGTGTCTTGTCATTAAATAGGCACTTACTTTATTAAAATATACTTGTTTGGTGATAGCTTCACTTTAGTAAATGGCCATGCATCCCTGCTACAGATATACAATCAGAAGGGCCTTGTCAACAAACTAGGTAGGATAGTATTACCTCTGCAACCCCTCAAATTTAAACATAGGCTTTCTAACAAGCTCAACCATGTGAATAGCATATGTAGATCCCATAACCCATCTTGATCAAGATAGAACTGAGGTTTCTTTACTGTGAGGGTTGCCATTGTAGCAAGGTGGCTGTTACAATGTTGCTAAAATACTGTTTAATGTGCTATTTACTGTTAAATTTCCATAGTGTGCATACACTACACAGTGTGACTTGTAGGTAATGATGCTGTGTATATACCAAACATTATGATAAAGCATGAATAACTTGAAACACCTGTTAAGCTGAGTTAAAAAGCAAGGGCAGTGTCCCATAATTAAGCAATAACCAATGACGTGGTGTGGCATAGAGAAGATTTACCTATGGTTGGCATGGTTTAATCATGAGGCGAAGCCCAAGTGATTAAATAAATTCGACCGTGAGTGAATTTCAATATACCACAACCACAGAGTCAGTTATTGCAATTATACAATGACATTATTTAAGAAAAAAATACTTACTTTTCTAAAATAATGTCTTTGTATAATGGCACATTACTGTTCTTCTGCGACTGGTGGTATACTGCTTCCTTGTATTGATGTACTGCACATGCGTGTGGGACTTGCATTCCCATGCATACCCGGTACATCAATGCTTTGAAACAGAAGCAACGGAGAAAAGAAAGTCTCCATTGCTCCATTTTTGTTTTCTTTCTTTCTTTTTTTTTTTAATTAAAAAAACAACTTTAGGGCAGTTTAGGGGTAGGAGAGAGACAGCATGGAAG
Organism: Protopterus annectens; assembly: GCF_019279795.1. Classification (NCBI taxonomy): domain Eukaryota; kingdom Metazoa; phylum Chordata; order Ceratodontiformes; family Protopteridae; genus Protopterus; species Protopterus annectens. The sequence goes on along the minus strand of NC_056751.1, from coordinate 287,968,892 downwards.
AAATACAAGGGATATCTGGTACGTGTGTTTAATTTTAAATAACATACCTGATTTCCCTAGTATTTTGTCCAAGCTGCCTCTCTGGTATGTCCGGAGTTGGGGCTAAAGATTTTATTTTTATTTTTTAAGAAATAAAATAATGTAACATATACCAACGGAAAGAAGTCTGGGTGACCGGACCTTTTTCCGTTGGTATATTGTGGGATTTACAACTGGCAAGCTGGATGGGCTGGCCAATCAGCATGCACATTTTTGAATATTAATGGAGAGTCATTGTATAATGTCAGATACATTTGCCCGTCACAGTGAGGGAGTTGTGTGAACAGCAGTAGGGACTCTTGGAGAACATAGGCCAGAAACTTGAGTAGAAGAAACCATGCAGTACTAGAAAGTTATGGATGGATATACTGTAAGGAAAATCAAAACTTTACCTGTCAATTAAATGGGTAATAACTGTGAATGTGCTTGTAAACATCAAGAACCAGAAATTTGATAGTGGATAAGACTCAACTTGATTCAAGCTGGGGAATAGGAAGAAGACAATTGTAAGACTTTTTTTCTTTGAGTGACCTTTTTAAAGCTAAACTGGGTTGTTTTTCATTTTATGAGAAACATCTCACTGTAGGTGAAGTACACGAAAACTAAAATAGTGTCCTCTCTAGCTCTCGCTCTATATACACATACATACATGCATACATACATACAAACAAACAAACAAACAAACACACACACACACACACACACACACACACACACACACACACACACACACATGGAAGTACTGCTTTACGCCTACACACACAATGTCAATGGCAAAAACATTGACCACCAGTGGAAATGCCAACAGAGAGCTGTGCATGTGTGAGTAAAGGTCTCACAGCATGCAACCCCCCAAAATACATTGTTTTTGTGGGGGGGCAAGGACTCCTGCACCCATCACACCCCCTGCTAATCATATATACTAACTTCAAGATAACACAGTCTCCAGGTAAAGAAATATTCTCCCACCCAGGGACTGTTAATATATCACACCTGTTGGCCATCTGCATATGTCAACCTTTTCTGGTTTATGTTTTTGCCGTCAGCATTTTGATGTGTCAAAGTAATGCAGTGGAAACCTATAGACAGACTGATTGATAGATTGACACACTCCACATACAGACACACATACAGACAGACACACACACATACACACATATCTATCTATCTGTTTATATATTTATATGGGTCCCATTCAGAAGAGTGACTCAATGGAAAGTCAAACTTCAAATGATTGACTTTCTGAAATGTTAAGATTATGAATGGAGATCGCACTACAGTGGGGATCAGGAAAATTACAATTTTCTCCACTGTAGTGCGATCTTGGAGTTGGCATATATAATATTCAGGGGGTGCAGGGGGGGCATGCCTCCCTGCAAAAACGTAAATTTTTGTTGTTTTTGGAAAGTCAGTTATGGTCTCGACCATATAAAGTTTAACTTTCCATTGAGTTAGTTAGTCTTCTGAATGGGATCCATATATATGTGGATATATATATACACTATATGCATATATTTGACATAAAACAACAAATGCTTAGCAATGGGATTAATTATATCTATTATAAACATTATCCAATTTGGGTAGTTGCATTCTAAAAAAATGAAAAATAATAAAATATCCTGATGTTTTAGATTAAACTTTTTTTTTACTAACATTCTCTATTATTAAAAATTACAGAGAACTATCATAATATATTTGAAATGCCTTACTTTGATATAAGATAATTAAACTTTTACTTCTGTGGGGGATTATTTTGGTGCTAAAGTAAAACCTTTTGCACCGATTGAAGGCATGCTTTATCCTACGAAATTTCATGCTTCAGTAAAAAATGTCCCACTTTGGGCATCTGAAAGTGGGGGAACAATACCCTGATCTGGTTCCTCAAGTCCCTAAGCCACTATACAAATTCAGGTCATATGGGTCATATTCAGGGCATTTTTTCCTCTGTGCCATAAAGCCATACACTTTAGAATGAATATAATAATGAAATCATACTGTAATAATACTATAGATAATTATTTAAGGCAAATGCCTTGCCATTGTATGATGCTTACAGATATTCCAAAGCAAGCAATCACTGCTGCCAGTTCACTTAGTGCATAAAACAAGTGGCTATGATCACCACATTCTGTCACTGAAATTAGACTCAGTTGTTTCTGATGAGAGCACAGAGTGGTATTATGACCTGAAAGAGAACAGTTTTCTAGGACAAGGTCCACTAAAAATAAAGATAATTTTGGGAGACATCATTACTGCCCTAGTTCTGGATGATTTTATGTAAAAGTGAAGGTTTTATTATTATTTTATGCATCTGTCAACTTGGAAAGCTCTCTGGACACAAGTATCCTTTTTCAGGAGCAACCCAGAAGCATGTTCTGGTTAAATTGCTTATTCGTAGTCATAAAGTAGACAAATGGAGGTGAACGGAATCAAACCTTCAACTGCAGGAAACAGTATGTTAACAGCCCAGAGCCTTAATCCTCTGCACAAGCATCAGATTATTTTTTGTTAGATAAATAAGAACCTTCTTCTGTGGGCTACAGTAAACAGAACTGAGGGAGCTGTGTGTTCTGCAGAGGCTTTATAGTATAAAAAACAGCAGAAGGGAATGCAGCACTAGTTCACTGAAGAGGCTACATAATATTGAAATTGGATTAAAAGTTGAAGTGTCAACATGGTTTATTTAAATTTTAGTAAGGCTTTTGACTTAGAACTATAAAGAAGGTTGATATAAAAAATTGAGGGCTGAAAGGCTGAAGACTGATTTAAAAAGATGAATATGCCACTAAATGGAGACTAGTATATATAAGGTGACAGTTGAATGCTTAATGTTCAAAAATTGGCCATAAACCTCAACAGAGATCATTAAAGACCTCACTCCCTTTACCATTCATCTGTTCAAATGTAAAGATTTATAAACTATCACCCTAATTTCTAAAGGCAAAGAATACCTTCTCCTTCCTGTTTTAAGTTGGAAATAATTATGTCCCAAGCTGGTTTGCATAATCTTGTTATCCAGCAGATATTATTTCTTGTTTTCATCTCATGATGTATAAAACCGATCCCCAAAGTACTACATAATTC
>NC_056751.1:287930766-287960766 GCF_019279795.1 Protopterus annectens | reverse complement strand
TTACAGAACCCTGCTCAATAGTGCACTGGACTGTCATAGTATTCAGTGGCAGAGTCTCTTAGTTAATAAGAACAGCACTAAAGTCCGAAGTGTGCGTGTGCATGTGCGTGTGCGTGCGTGCTTGTGTGTGCGCGTGTGTGTGTGTGTGTGTGTGTGTGTGTGTGTGTGTGTGTGTGCGCAGCATTTACCCTTGCCTTGCCCTTTTGGCCAGGGTGGGTCAATGGATGAACTCAATAAGCTGGTTAACAAATGATATAGTAATAAATAAACTGTTTTATGAAAATATAAGAATTTTCCTATTGTTTTTATGAGACTTTGCATTGTAAGATATGTAAAGTATATACATAAGAGAAGGAAGCAGACTTGTTCTCCTTTACAACTGATTAAAAGAAAGGAAAAAAAAGATAGTAGACATCGCTATTCATACAATTCGCATAAATTTAATTAATTTAGCTACATTTTTGACAGGGGCTCAACTAATAAAAATCAAAATGATAATTAAAAAGAATAGCTAACACGCTGTAGAATTTAGATAAGTGCTTAATTTTTGTTTTCTTCTTAGTTTGCAATAACTTTTGAATTACTTGTGCCTTAAGTGTTGGGATCAATGACCTGCTTAAGGGCTTGCAGTAAACAGGGAACAAACTGCCCCTTGGCTAAATATGTTACAAACCATATAATGAAAGAAAGTGCTGTAAACGTGCTTTATACAGATAAGGAATTGTATATCAGCTCTTAATTATCGAATGCTAAAAATGGAAATTTTAAGTTCCCACACATAAGACCATATTGTATGTAACATGTTCCCTCGGGGAGGTGTATATATATATATATATATATATATATATATATATATATATATATATATATATATGTCACATTTGCTCATAATATGAAAACCTTCAATAGTTAAATTATTAGAATGCGTACTGCTTTGATGATTCAAGGAGATGTAATAGACCCACTGAAAAATTCTCAGCTAATTTTTGTGGTCTAATCAGACTGCACCTTCCCTCTGTTCTTGATATACGGATATTGGATTCTTAGTATATACAAATGTGTATGTTTATGTGTTTATTTGGTGGTGCTGCGGTAGCGTTGTCGCTTCACAGTAAGACGTTGTCCTGTTCGATTCTCAGCTAGAGAGTCTTCTGTGTGGAGACATGCGTGAATGGGCGTACCTTTGTTGAAGGTTGTGCATCAGAGCTGGCAACTCGGCACGTAAAAATCTACTGCCAATCATTAGCGGACCAGAGTTCCGCTGTGGTGACCCCTAACCGGAAAAAGCTGAAAGACACAACAACAACAGTAGAAAGGGAACAAGTTATTTATATATGTATATATATATATACATATATATATATATATATATATATATGTGTGTGTGTGTGTGTGTGTGTGTATAGACAGACAGATAGATGTAGAGATATATATGGGACCATAGTCTTTTGTTAATGATTATTTTCATCAACAGGGAAGAAAGCCAGTAGCGCTGATCGAAATTAAGCTGTCTGAAAAGGGACAGCTGTTTAAATTAGAGATAATAGTACAGTAGGGATCAGGGAATATGCCCTTTCCCCTCTGCAGTGTGATCTCAGAGTTGGTATATATAATTAACAAGGGGTGTTGGTGGGGTGAAGTCTTGAACATGATGGGTGCAGGGGGGCTGGCCCCTCCCTGCAAAAAAAAAATCTGTTTAATGTCATTTTTAATCCTTTGTGGATCAATGTATGTCTGAACTTTGAGGGGTTGATGAATGAAGAGAATGAGAGGGAGAGAAGGTTGGACGATGTGCGGATAGTGAATCATGACGTGCAGTGGATTAGCAAGGAGGAAGTAAGGATAGCTATGAAGAGGATGAAGAACAGAAAGGCTGTTGGTCCAGATGACATACCTGTGGAAACATGGAGGTGTTTAGGTGAAATGGCAGTGGAGTTTTTAACTAGATTGTTTAATGAAATCTTGGAAAGTGAGAGGATGCCTGAGGAATGGAGAAAAAGTGTTTTGGTACCAAATTTTAAGAATAAGGGTGATGTGCAGAGCTGTAGTAACTACAGAGGGATTAAACTGATCAGTCACAGCATGAAGTTATGGGAAAGAGTAGTGGAGACTAGGTTAAGAAGGGAGGTGATGATTAGTGATCAGCAGTATGGTTTCATGCCAGGAAAGAGCACCACAGATGCAATGTTTGCTCTCAGAGTGTTGATAGAGAAGTACAGAGAAGGTCAGAAGGAGTTGTATTGTGTCTTTGTGGATTTAGAGAAAGCATATGACAGGGTGCCTAGAGAGGAGTTGTGGTATTGTATGAGGAAGTCAGGAGTGTCAGAGAAGTATGTAAGAGTGGTACAAGATATGTAGGAGGGTAGTGTGACAGCAATGAGGTCTGCGGTGGGAGTGACGGATGCATTTAAGGATGAGGTGGAATTACATCAAGGATCAGCTCTGGGCCCTTTCTTATTTGCAATGGTGATGGACAGGTTGACAGACGAGATCAGACAGGAGTCCCCGTAGACTATGATGTTTGCAGATGACATTGTGATCTGTAGTGAGAGTAGGGAACAGGTGGAGGAGACCTGGAGAGGTGGAGATATGCTCTAGAGAGAAGAGGAATGAAGGTCAGCAGGACTAAGACAGAATATATGTGTGTGAATGAGAAGGAGGATAGAGGAATGGTGAGGATGCAGGGAGTAGAGTTGGCAAAGGTGGATGAGTTTAAATACTTGGGATCAACAGTTCAGAGTAATGGTGAGTGTGGAAGAGAGATGAAGAAGAGAGAACAGGCAGGATGGAGTGGGTGGAGAAGAGTGTCAGGAGTGATTTGTGACAGACGAGTACCAGTAAGAGTGAAAGGGAAGGTCTACAAGAGGATAGTGACACCAGCTATGTTATATGGGTTGGAGACGGTGGCATTGACAAAAAGGCAGGAGTCAGAGCTTGACGTGGCAGAGTTAAAGATGTTAAGATTTGCACTGGGTGTGACGAGGGTGGACAGGATTAGGAATAAGTATATTAGAGGGTCAGCCCAGGTTGGAAGGTTTGGAGACAAAGCCATAGAGACAAGATTACATTGGTTTGGACATGTGCTGAGGAGGGATGCAGAGTATATTGGGAAAAAGATGTTAAGGATGAAGCTGCCAGGTAACAGGAAAAGAGGGAGGCCTAAGATAAGGTTTATGGATGTGGTGAGAGAAGACATGCAGGTGGTTGGTGTGACAGAGCAAGATGCAAAGGACAGGAAGAAATGGAAACAGTTGATCTGCTGTGGCGACCCTTAATGGGAGCAGCCAAAAGAAGAAGAAGAATCAATGTACGTCTGTGTGAAAAAGTGTCATTCAATGATGTGTGAATCAACAAAGACTGCTGTCAAGGAAAGGTTAGGCTTCTATATATGTATATATATATGAGTCTACCACCTATAGTTGAAAGCTTAAAACATTGGACCTAAATTCATTGATCTAAAAATACTGAAAGTTAAAATAGTGAAAAAAATCTAAAAACAAAAATCATATTTTAGCAGGGGTGGCAAGACTCCCTGTTCCCCCACCACCCCTGCTACTTATATATACCAACTGTGAGATCAGAACAGTGGGGAAAAGGGCAAATTCCCACTCCCCACTTTACTGCAACCTTCCATGATGTAATACCTACATTCTATGATCATGCGACTATTCCATCACTTGTGCCTGCATTACAAATGCCCTATATTCTGAATGTTTGACCAAATGGCTGATTCTCATCTCTCTCTCTCTCTCTCTCTCTAGAGAGAGAGAGAGAGAGAGAGAGAGAGAGAGAAATTTTGGGCCTGATTCAATAAAGCCTACACTGACTGTACACTAAGTGTACACAATATATATTCAAGAACATTCTTATCACATTTTTTTGTGCTTTCTAGTCACTCAAAGATTACACAAAGTATACATGTAGTCTACACTTTGTGGTAACCTTTATTAGAATATCAGTAGGAAAACTAAAATTAGGAGGAAGAAGGTGTGAGTTATGTCTGTGCTGTCTGCTCACTCAGAACAGTATACACTTACTGTACACTTAGTGCAGGCATTATTGAATGCTGGGGGTAGATCTATATCTACATCTATCTATATATAAATATATAGATAGAGAGATATAAATACCAGTATATATGTGCTTATGCATAGTTCCCCTGCATTTTATCTAAAATCTTTGAAAAGTGAAATGTCCAAAAGTTTTGTCAAATAACTGGGTTGCACAGTGTCTGTTTTGAGGTAAGTGAGGCTGTTTTAAGGGTGGGAGTGTGTGTGTGCGCATGTGTTGACAGGGTAGGCTCAAAATTAGGGTTAGGTAAAGGGACAGATTGTGTGCATGACTGTTTGTAGGTTAGAGTTAGAGCTATGGTTAGGTAAGAGGTCAGATTTAGTGGTGTTTGTATGTGTGTGTGTGTGTGTGTGTGTGTTTGTGTTTGCATGTATTGGGTGTCCAAGTTGTCTTGTGCAGTGATAGTGTGACATTAAAGTATTTTTCTAAGGAAAAGTGTTGGGTTATGTTTAGGGGCAGAGACAGGGTTAGGGTTATGAGGCATTATTAAAGTTGTGCAGTAGGAGTAAAAGGCCCCTGGTACCATCATAGTAATGCTGATAACCCCACACCTTACTGTAGGACAAACCCTTAACCCAGTGCCTAATGCTAAACCCTTACCTTACCTTAGAGCAAACCCTTAACCCAGTCCCTAGGACAAACATTTTCTGTAACATTAACACTATGCAGACAAATTAGGGCCTAGTGTTATAGAATGGCTTTGGTTTAAAGATCTTTTGTAGGTTTAGTGTTTAGGGATTTTGGTGTGTGAGTGTTCAGAATGCTTTTGTACTCACATTAACATTCCATCTGCCTTGCATAGGCTGTGTGATGGTCTGGCCAGAAGAGGAATCTTCACCACATGGGTATGCCTTTGTTCTTCTCTTCTTGCTTATGGAGACCCTTGCTTTTGTAGACATAATGTGTTTGACATTTTGAAAATTATTAATACAATCCACCTGTAGCAAATACTTGGACAAGACTTCTTCATTAAGGTCAAGACCGTTCCTACATGTGTGTGTATACACACACGTACACGCACCCACGCACCCACACACACACACACACACACACACACACACACACACACACACACACACACACACACACACAATCATATTATGTATAACTGTTGCAAATACTAGGTAATAGAGTCATCATTAAGGCCAATAACTTTCCTATTTTCACAACAATTACTTCTCCAAATTTCACCTAACTTGAGTCAAAACAGACGTGATACAAAGCTATGTGTGACAAGCTGTATATAAGATTTGCAAAGAATTGGTGAAGTAAAAAAAAGAAGTTATGTACTCACCATAATGTTCCATCTGAGTTGTTGCTCTTCATTTATCTTTAACCTGTGGGTACTTGGATCCGGCATGGATCTGACTCGGACACATTTCCAGCATCTGATCCAAGCTCTAAGCTCCTCCCCTACCCATAATGCCCCGTCTCCCTCCTCCTTTCAGATCAAGTTTGCTGACCACCATAGCATCCCAACCTGACCCAAAAACCTTTTCCCATGACAAGGGTCTCCATAAGCAAGAAGAGGAGAACAAAGGCATACCCGTGTGGTGAAGATTCCTCTTCTGGCCAGACCATCACACAGCCTATGCAAGGCAGATGGAATGTTAATGTGAGTACAAAACTTCTTTATCTAAAGTTGTCTTCATTTGCTCTTCAACCTGTGGGACAGAGTCCCCAGCTACTAAACACCTGGGAGGCCCTCATAGAAGGATATTCTAGAGCATGATGGAGCCAAAGGATGCCCTGTTCCTGGATAGAATGTCCAACTTGTAATGTGAGATGAAAGTATGTGAAGAAGCCCAAGTAGCCACAGACCAAATGTCATCTAAAACCTCTGGACCAAAAGGCTGCTGGAGTAGCCATAGTTCTAGTGGAATGCACCTTCACATGACCTGACGGGGATTAACCTCTAGCCGAATATGCCAGGGTAATACAATGGCAAATCCCATGGGCAATGGTGACCTTCGACACTGGTTTTCTTAAAAAAGGCTTAGAATAGGAAATAAAGAGTTGGTCAGACTTACAAAAGGATTTAGTCCGGTGCAGGTAAAAACAAAACTGTCTATGCACATCCAACGAGTGCGGTTTATACTCTCTTATTTTGAAAATTTGGAAGATAACCAGGAGATTAATCACTTGAATAATATTTATTTATTTTATTATTTATTTTACATTTGTTAACCGGGAGAGTCTGACTGGATTTTGGTCCATTTTCAGTGGAGGCCCAGGGAGAAAAGCTCCACAGATACATACATACATACAGACAGAGTAATTTGACAATTGTATACATTAGTACAAGACAGTTACATACTTTGACAATTATATACTTTGTGCAGGAACACTTGCAAAAACTATTTCAGAAATGTCAGAATATGTAGCAGATTTACGAAATTATAGACTTTTATGCATAAACACAGTAATTTTAGTAATACACAGTTGTGCAAGTTCTCCTTTAGTCCAGTAGAACAATCACTAATTTATCAACTGGAACAGCTGAAGTATCAGAATTATCGTAAAGATAGTTTCAACAAGGGGCAGATTTTAGAGATTCAAAGTACTTAGAGAAAGGGTTAGTCAGGCATAGCCAATGTATTTGTAAGTGTTTTTTAAGAGATGTTTTAAATTGAGTTAAAGAGGGGACTGCAGTAAGTTCAGCAGGAAGTAAGTTTAAGATTTTGCCAACAGAATTGGTAAATAGAGAGTCACCAGCTAAGTTGTTGGTTTTAACGTTTGAACTAGCATTCTATTAGAGGAGCGGAGAGTTTTTAGATTACTGTATGGGATGATGATATTTTTAAGTATGGGTGTGTTTTCTGGTTGATAGAGAACTTTGTGTGCCACAATTAATTGATTATACTGGATTTGACGGGGTAGTTCTAGCCAGCCTAGAGCTTGAAGGTTAAGACAATGGTGTTGTCTATATGGTGAACCTGTGGCAAATTAGGCAATATTATTGTAGCAGCTAGTGAGTTTATTTAGGTCCGATTTTCTTAGATTTGTAAAAATAGGAGAAGCGTATAGCAGGGCTGAAAGTAAATGTGTTCAGGCAATCATGGTCTTAGCAGATGGGGTAAGAAATTGTTTAATTCTATATAAAGAGCAAGTTTCTTATTTACTGTCTTAATGGTACGGTCGATGTGAGCATTGAACTTGAATTTGTCGATTAATACACCCAGTAGCTTAGTAGCTGATTCTGGGGAAATTATAGTTCCATTGTTGGATTTTATGATAAGTACTGGCACTTACTAGTGGGGGTAAAGAGTAACAGCTTTGTTTTATTTGGATTTAATAGAAGACGCCGGTGAGTGAGCCAGCTTTCTACCTTATTAAAAGTACTTTGGGATAGATTCTGTAAATCTGTCGGAGAGGTAGCAGAGCAGATTAGGGTTGAGTCATCCACATACTGAATACACGTTGCTTTTGGGATGATTGTATTCAAATCATTAATGAAGATGGAGAATAGGAGTGGGCCTAATATAGACCCTTGAGGGACTCCAAGGATGACTGGTAATAAAGTGGATAGGTTCCCCTTCCATAATACTGCTTGTTGTCTGCCACTTAGATAAGACTGAAACCAGAGAATTGCTTGGTTATGTAGTGAGAGCATTTTTAGTGTACTTATTAGAAGGTGGTGGTTTACCATGTCAGACACCTTGGATAGGTCTAAGAAAAGGAGGAGAGCTTGTTGTTGTTACAGTTTTGATTTATTTTATGAGAGAATGATAGGAGGGCTGAAGTTGTACTATGGTATGGTCTAAAACTATGCTGGGAGAAGGCTAGAAGACTGTTCAGATTGAGATAGGGTAGGAGTTGTTTGTGGATACATTTTTCCATGATTTTTGCCAAGGGTGACAGGATGGCTATAGGTCTATAGTTTGATAATTCGGTGGAGCTATCTCCTTTATGAAGAGGAATAATATGACAGATCTTCCATATGGAAGGGATATATGCTTCGAGAATGGTTCTATTGATTAGTATTGAAATGGGGTATGCTAATTCATGTGTGGCTTTTTGTAGATACGCTGCTGGGAGGAGGTCTGCTGATTGGGTGGTGGGTTTTAGTTTCTTGATCAGGGACCTGATAAGTAATGTTGGTACTGGTTGAAAACTGAAGGACAGATGCGTTTTGTGTGGGGGGTTGATAGTACTTGGGCTATTGGGGGCTAGATTGTTGGCGAGGGATTGAACAGTTTCTGTAAAGAAGGTGTTAGCCACATTTTCTGGAGGTTTTTGGAGGGTAGTCAAAGGGGTAGAGGTAGTGGAATGTCCTAGGTGGAGGAGGTTATTTAAAGTAGCCCAAAATTTCTGCAGGCAATTTTGGTGTTTTTGTTGCAGGTGACAGTAATAGTTTTTTTTTTTTTTTTGTCTAGCGTAATGGACTTCCTTGTATCATTCCTTAGTTATTTATATAGTAGTTGGTCCTTTGGGGATTTGGTGGTTCTCCATGAAGCCCAGGCTTTGTTCCTTTGTATGATTTTTTGTCTAGTATCTTTAGACAACCATGGTGCTACTTTTTTATTGGTTCTGATTGTTTGAGTATGAGCGTGATTGTCAAGGATTTCAAGAAACTTAAAGTTAAAGTAAGCAACTGCTTCATCTAGTGGAAGCCATTTTAGGCTAGACCAGTCACATGACTTGAGCTCATTTTGGAATTTAGTTTGATTAAAGTTCTTATTGCTCCTTATGGTTTTGAAGATGGCTGGCTGAGGAATATCATTTTTTTGCCTGATTATATAGGTGAGGTAGTGATCACTAATATCCTCGGGTTGGGTGCCTGTTTTATACATGGGGGGGGGTTGTTAATGAGAATCCAGTCTACAATACTTTCTTTGTTGTGGGGCTTACTGATTCTAGTGGGGGAAGATATGACCTAAGTAGAGTTGTACAAATTTAAGTGGGTGGTAGGGGGGTCTGAGGAACAGGTGTTCCAGTTGATATTAAAGTCCCCTAGGACAACGGTTTCTTGTGGGCAGTTCATGGTTAGCCACTGGAGGATGTCTTTTAGGGTATTTGTGTTGTTACCTGGAGGAATATAAATGCAGACAATATTTATAGATTTATATTTGTTAATTTGCAGTTTAGTAATAAGTATTTCTGCATTATTAAACACCCTAGACATCCACATCCTGCTCCCACCCCCCATTAGGAAAACAACCGTAAAACATTTCTCCAAAGCCAACTTCACGCTTCTTAAAACAGAAGTGGTAAACTTCATGACACCCATGCAGATGGACAATAGAGGTACGACTGCTGAATCCTACACAAATGCACTTTATAAGCACTTACACGAGTGCATGGATCGTGCTATCCCTAACAGAACCAAGATGCTATCCTCCAAAAAAAGGAAGCCAATCTGGTGGTCTTCTGCCATAAACAAACTGTACAACAGAAGAAAGAAACTGTTGCAAAAAAGAGTAAAATCCCACGATTGGAGGAACTCCCTGGTCAGCCTCAGTAAGAAGCTGAGATCCCTCATAAAATCCTCCAAAGCTAGTTATGAAAACAAAATTGCCACTGATTCTAAAGACAACCACAAAGCATTCTATAGCTATGTCAAAAATCTCAATGGCAACACTCAGATCTGCTCTGAGTTACAGCACAATGACACTAAATATACAGAGCCAACTGATATTGCCAATATCCTGGCAGATAGGTTCAGTGCTAACTTTACTCCCCTCTCACCCCCTGAAGGGTCCATCTTTATACTGGAAGAATGCAAAGTTCCTGTAATCACGGCTGCACAGGTAAAAACTTCACTCTCCAAAGCCAAGAACACAGCATCCATGGGACCTGACAACATCCCAGGCTGCCTTCTACATGAAATACAGGATGAACTGGCACCCCACCTAAGTACCATGTTCAGTCATAGCCTCACCTCAGGCTTTGTGCCCATTGAATGGCGCACCGTGACAGTTATCCCACTCCACAAAGGGGGGGCGGCACAACAGACCCCAGGAACTACCGCCACATTAGCCTGACGAGCCTTGTCTGCAAGGCCATGGAACGTATCACCATGGAACTCATAAACAAAGACACTGGAGATCTCCAAACCCTGGACCCCACACAGTTTGGGTTTGTAAAAGGCAGATCATGTCTCCTAAACCTGATAGACTTCTTTGAAGTAGTCACCAAAGCCATAGATGAGGGTAAGGTGGTTCACACAGCCTATCTAGATCTCGCCAAGGTGTTTGAAACCATTCCCCACTCTGGAACTATAGATAAGCTCACTAAACTAGGTATAAATCCCTATGTCACAAGATGGGTTGCCAACTGGCTTACTGAAAAAACCCACACTGTGAAAGTAGCAGACTCCAAATCAGACTTCATACCAGTGACAAGTGGAGTACCGCAGGGTTCAGTCCTGGGTCCTCTCCCGTTTGGTATCTACTTCTCTGAAGTACAGGCTAACACAGAAGGTCTTTGGCTAACTAAATTCACAGATGACTGCAAACTAGGAGCCACAATTGAAACTCCTAACGATGTGGACATCCTACAAAAGGGCCTCACTGAGACAGATGCCTGGTGTCAAAGACATGGTCTCAAGCTCAATGCCAAAAAGTGCATTGTCATCCCCTTTGGTAAAAATTCTGCACCCATGAACTACCACATAGGCGGTAGTCTACTTAACACCGAAAGTGTGATAAGAGACCTTGGGACACAGGTGGACAGTAGTCTCTCCTTTGATAATCACATTGCCAAAGTGGTCAGGAAATCCTTCTACGTGGCACACCTCATTACAAAAGGTTTCTCATCCAGAAAAAAAGAGGTCATTGTTCCCCTCTACTCATCACTCATTAGACCCATTATAGAGTACAACGCCCCTTTTGGTATGTACCTCACAAGACATCTACAACAACTGGAAAGGCCGCAAAAATACCTCACAAAGAGGATTACTGGCCTCAAACAGATGCCTTACGCAGACCGTCTCAAAAAACTCCAGCTTTACTCCGTCGCATATCGCCTACTCAGAGGCGATCTTTGCCTAACATACAAAGCTATGTCAAACCCAAAGCTGTTGGACATGCTCCACTTAAAGAAATCCCAATCCCTCCGAGCTACACGCTCTAGGGATCTAAACCTTGTCACCACAATAAACAGAACATGCTGGAGGGATAGATTCCTGTCCCAGAGACTTCCCATACTCTGGAACAGACTACCTATCTATGTCAAACAGAGCTCCTCATTAGCACTCTTCAAGAAAAATCTTGATGATTGGATGGGTAATAGGAAATTCACCCCGGGGATCACTTCTGTGGTTCTGCTTGACAGGGGCACAGGAAAATAATTTTCTTGGGTGGCAAAAACCAGGGTACATTTTTGGCTAGGCTTGTATAGGCCCTAGGGCCAATAGCTTAGTACCTACCTATGAACCTATTAGTTTGGGGAGCTTGTGGTGTACTAGATATGGTTACATCTAATGAGGATTTATACAATACTGCTATGCCTCCTCCCTTTTTAGAGGAGCAGTCTAGTCTTACTATATTATATCCTGGGGGTATAACCTCATTGTCAGTAGTAATAGCGTTAAGCCAGGTTTCAGTAAGGCAAAGTATATCAGGGGAGTGTGTGACCAAGAGAGCATGCATGTAATGGAGTTTATTATTTAGGCTTCTTATATTGAGGTGGCAGACCAGGAGTGAGTTGGAAGGTTTGTTTAGGTTTTTCAGGCTAGTAGGGGTATTATTTATAGGGTTAATAGCATCTGGGGGGCGTGGGCCAGGGTTAGGGTGTATTTCCCCATCAATTATGAGGTTCAGTTGTAGTCTGATTGTGAGTTTTTGGAGTTTAAGTATTAGTTGGATTACTGGATTCTGAAGCTACTTTAGGAAGAAAGGATGGAGTAATATGCAAGGACACCCTGTCCTTATGAAATGCCAAATAAGGAGGTTTGACCGACAATGCTTGAAGCTCTGAAACCCTTTTGGCAGATGTAATAGCAACCAAAAAAGCTGTCTTTCAGGACAGAAATTGTAAGTCCACTGAGGCTGCAGGCTCAAAGGGGGGCGAGACCAAAGCTTGTAGAACTAGTGTGAAATCCCAAGGAGGCATTGGGTCCTTAACCGGTGGCCAAAGTAAAAAGGTGCCTTTCAAAAAGGCTTTACAAAGCTTAGAAGAAGCTAGAAAAGCCATATTGTCACCTACATGAAAGTTAGATATAGCTGCCAGTTGGACCTTGACTGTAGAAGAACTGGCACCTTGCTGAAAAATACTTGCTAAAAATTCTAAAACCGCTGGGACCAGAGCAGTGAAGGGGTCTAGGCCATGCTAAGAAGCCTAAATACAAAAAGTTTTCCACTTACTGGAATAAACCTTTCTGGTAGAAGATTTATGAGCCACACCCAAAATCCTTTTGACCGGTGAAGATAACCCAAGAGTTCTAACTATCATGGGAACTGGAGCAGCCAAGCAGTGTGCTTCAGACTGACCAGGTCTGGATGGAGAATCCCTGAGGGAAGAGAGATAAGATCTGGAATTGGATCTAATATCCAGGGCAGACACACAACATGAGACCACAGAAAGGGGAACCATACTTAGTGAGGCCAGAATGGGGCAATGAGGATGACAGAGCTCCCAGCCTGAGAGCTTTCTGAAGAAATTTCAGTATTAGGAGCAGAGGAGGATAAGCATACAGAAGACCGGTGGGCCAAGCATGAACCAGAACATCTCTGGGGGCTTCCCCCTGAGGTGGGGGTTCAGAGCGAAAAACTCACTGCATTTCATGTTGGAAGAAGAGGCAAAGAGATCACAGCAAGGCTGACCCCACTTGAGAAAGATCTGTTTCACTACCAAAGGATTCAGAGACCACTTGTAAGGCATCAGGATAGATTTTTCTCAGCCTGTCGGTTAGAATGTTGGACCTCCCGAGAATGCACATTGCCACCAGAAAATGGTCAGTGGAGATCGCCCACTCCCACACTCTCATGGTCTAGTGACACAGGGGATAAGACCTGGTTCTCTCCTGATTGTTGACAAACCAGGCCACCGACATATTGTCTGTCTGGATAGCAATCTTCCCTAGGGGAAGATGGGCATGGAGAGCTTGCAATGCTAGGAGCACTGCCCTCATCTCCAGGGTGTTGATATGCAATAGACTCTCATATGGGGACCACATACCTTGGACTGTCCTTCCCAAGCAGTGCCCCCCCACCCTAGTAGGGAGGCATCCGTGGTCACTGTGGCCAAAGGGGGAGGCAGAAGAAAAGGGTGACCCCAGAGAAGATCTGGGGAATGAATCCACAACAGAAGAGAGTCCCTGCACACCCAAGATATTCAAATAGGGTCAAGCAGCGGAAGATCTAGCATGGACCATTGAACCACAAGGGTCCATTGAAGCATCCGCATGTGTAAACAGACCATGGGTAAGACAGTGATCATGGCAGCCATGGACCCTAATGCCCATAATACCAATTCCACCATTGGTGAATGAACTTGAAGGATACAGAGGACATGTAGCTTCAGAGGCTGGATTCTCTCTGAGGTTAGAAAGACCTTGGTTTGGATTGTGTCCAACTGAGCTCCAGTGAAATCTAGCACTTGAACTAGCACCAGTAACAATTTGTTGAGATTGATGGTTATGCCCAACTGGTGGGCTAAGTGAAGCAGGGAATCCCTTCACTTGGCAGAGTTGATGCCTGGAAGGGGCAGCAAGGAGCCAGTCATACAGGTAGGGGAAGACCTGGAATCTCTGTAGTCTCAGGTGAGCACCTACCACTGCCATCACTTTGCCGAACATGCTGGGAGCTGTGATGAATCCAAAGGGGAGCACTCTGAACTGGTAATGACTGGCCCCCAGTGTCTGTCCATTTTGATGTAGTAGTATGCATCCTGAAGGTCAAGCGAGCCCATCCAATCACTCTCCTGCAAAAAGGGCAGGATAGATTGAAGAGTGACCATCTGGAATTTTTGTCTTGGCAACTGACAGATTTAAGATGGAGAGATCCAGAATGGGTCTTAAGTCCCCTATCTTCTTTGGCACCAAAAATAATCTGGAATAAATGCCTAACCTGGTCTGGTCTGGGGGAACAGGTTGAATGACTCAATTTTATAGCAGCTTTGCAATTTCCAGTGCTGCTTCCTCCCATTGCGTGGGTGGAACATCCAGAAGGTGGTTGATTAAAAGGGATTAAATAGCCTCTGGGTATGATTTGCAACATCCACTGATCACCCGTGATTGACTCCCAGGTCATTGGATGTAGGGAGAGGCATCCCCTGACTGCCTCCATAGCCGAACTACCCGGCAATCCTTCAGGGTTGCTGTGCAGGTCTGCCCGAGAAAGGCTCTTGAGACCCTTGATTCCTTAGACCCCCCCCTGCCTTGGGGGCAGTGTCTATCGAATCCCCCTCTGCCTCTGAGGGAAGGAGAGTCCTAAATGTCCTGGGGATAGCTCTGAGATTTCTGGAACCACATCTTCTTGGCCCCCCACTGATTCCTTGAAAAGATTCATTGAGGGACCAAAAAGTGGATCCCGACAGCAGACAGAGTCTTCCTGTCTTTCTCAATCTGGACTAGAGTGTCACATATCGAATTTCCAAAAAGGGTGGAACTGTCATATGGGGCATTAGTAAAAGACGCCTTAAAGGGCTCTGAGAAGGCACAAAGCCAGAGCCAGGCATGACTCCTGATGGTAACATCTGTTCCAACAACTATAGTGGTGCCCTCATTCACATGACAGAGGAGATGCATAGAGGTGTTAGTAATTGACGTGAGGGTGGCCATTCGAGAGGAGAACAATTTCTTGTCCTCCACCAACATGGACCCAAGGGTAGACTCAGCAATCTCCTTGACCAGATCTCACTGAAGCTTAATCATGTGTACCAAGTAGTTCAGCGTACGCACTGAAAATGTCACTGAAGCGTACACCCACTTCCCAAGATGGTCCATCGTCCTGGACTTTCGGTCCAGTGGATGAACTGTGGCACTTTCCTGTGCAACCTCCCTCTTAATGGCCACTGCCACCACCATGGCATCAACAGGGGAACTCTTGGTCCAGTAATTCCTATTGGACAGCACACTTAAAATCTTATCTGGGTGTTTGGGGATTGGCTCCACCATGTCTGGCTCTTTTCGTGCCAGAGATGTAATTAGGTCCATCAGTGGATCTGCGAGATGGGATACCCAGGAAGTAGAAGGTCCTATGCCAAATGCCTCCAGGATCACCAATTCATCCAGGTTAGCTTTCTGGGCAGACCTTCCCCCTCGCTGTCAAAGGATTTCCATGATGTCTCCAAAGGGGGGGTGACTGGGGAGAAACTTCCCCTTCCTCTAAATCGGTGTCTTCTGTGAGGGACTCCAGCGGGGAGTTCAAGTGCCTCCTTTTACATGTACGTTTGTGAGGTACCTTCTTAGTGGGGGTCTCTGGGGAGGACTCACCAATGTCTCGCTGTTCCCAAGCAGGAGCTCACTGGGGCAAAGAGGTGGAAGGCTGTCCCTGAGGTAGCAGGATGGCTGGATCTGCACCAGAAACAGAGGGGAGCCAGGGCAGATTCCGAAGACGAGATCATCAAGGATATCAAAGGGATCGAGAGAACCCTCTTTACCACGTCAAAAGCAGAAGGGGTATGGACCTCCTGAGAAGGGGCTACAGATGGGTCCACACAGGGGCGGCTCATGTTATAGAACTGCAGGACTGCAGCCCCCCCACCTGTAGAAAAGAAAGAAGAAAATCCCCCACCTATAAAAAAGAAAGACGAAAATTAAAACAAAAAAATTGCGAGTACCGGAACTCCACACATGCGTGCATGGAGTTCCTGGTACTCACAGAACTCCAGACTGCTGTGTTAGGCAGTCTGGATACAAGAGAAAGGCATCTCTGCCCTGCAGCCCCAGACGTCTCTGTGGTGATGACCGCACAGAAGAGAAGGAAACCGGACTGCGCCATCCGCAGGCTGGAGCCTCCAGCCTATTCTCACAGAGCCAGCCAGCCTCCAGTCAATTCTCACAGAGCCAGAAAACCAGCAGTTAGCTTGTGTGGGCAAGGAGCTTGCTTTCATGGGGACTGGATTATTAGTGTGGAACAGAGGAAGACTGCTTTCAGGGGGAACAACTGGATTACCTACCAGGGAGCTTACAGAAGACTGGATCAGGGTGTGTGTGTGTGTGTGTGTGTGTGTGTGTGTGTGTGTGTGTGTGTGTGTGTGTGTGTGTGTGTGTGTGTGTGTGTGTCTGTGTGTCTGTGTTGCTATATGGTGGTGGGTAGAGAATACTCAGGCTTGAACCCTGTACCTTGGTTGCAGATGGCAAGGGCCTGAATTCCCTACCCACCATCATTTGTAAAAATATTTGCAGATGTTTGCCTCATATTTGTTCTGTTCCTCATAAAATCTGTGGTTTCTGTGTGTTTGTTTTTCCTTGCCAAGTCAGTAGTGCTGTGGTGCACTGGAAGCATTGTTGCCTGACAGCTACAGGTTCTCTGGTTTGATTGTTGGCTGGGGTTCCTTTAGTGTGGAGTCTGCATGTCCTCCCATCTTACAAAGAACGTGTGTGGAGTGTTTCTCCCTGCTATGCTGAAAATTGGCTTTTGTTCCAAGTCAGACTTTTCTGGTTAACAAATGTTAAATAAAAATAACAGGCATTTGAATTTCAGACTTCATATTCTTCAGAAAGTACATGGTAACACAAAACCTTTTATTCTAGCAATTTTTTAAGTTTATAACATGGATACTTGAAATGTGTCCCTATTTTTGGGACTGTATCCCCCATTATTGACTTTGTTCAGGTGTTTTGTGCTAAGAGGTTGACAGCTATGGTGAGAACTGAATTCACTAAATGGTAACCATTTAAGTTTCAGTCTTCCTCTCATTCACAAAACAGATGATTTGGCATAGTGGTATGTTGCTCTGACTGCTTTGCACAGGGTTCCCTGGGTTCAAGACTTGGCAGTGAAATGTATGGTGGTAACACAGCATTTTATTCTAGCAACTTTCCGACATTATACAAGCAATGTTTAAAATGTGTCCCTGGTTTTTGGGCTTTTGCCCCCCCCCCCATAAATGTTGGCTTTTTCCAGATTTCTTGTGCTGTAAAGTTCAGAGATACAGCTGAGTGTCGAATAGATTTTACAAGGAGCTGAGAGCTGCAGGGGAACAAAAGTTTAGTGCTGCTTATGCTGAGTCTGCTTGCATTGTTAATAGCACAACAGGTAATGTACTTGCTTTTGATGCAGAAGGCTGTGGGTTCTACTCCCACAGTAGGTAGATGCATTACTGATACTGTACTGTGTTGTAAAGGGGGTGGATGTTGCAGTCCTTTTCGGCAAAGATACCTAGTAACTATGAACCTGTTATCAGTTTGCCATCCATTCCCTATTGCGATATTACTACCTTATCATTTTTTTAATGCAACATAGGCAATTTATTCCTCAAGGGCAACAGGCACTTTATTTGTAGATGAAACAATGACATATAACGTTGTTTGCTAGCAGCAACCTCTTCATTAGTTACATATTTCTTTAATGTGGAATTATTTAGATGACTTTTACTTCTTCAGAGATTGTGCATATTTACTGATACTGGTGGACTGTAGAAGTTTGAGTAGACTTTTTTTATTATGGAAATGTGGAAAAGTTCTGAATTGGGCAGTTTTGTCATTAATGGTGCATGCATTTTGTTTCATTGTTTACTGGAAAAATGTTCAAAACAATTAATTTAAAATGCTCTCTAACAACTGTACTGTATTGTACAAGGAATATAATTTAATACAATCAGGAAGGTGTATCAAAGAGCACATGTATGTTTCGTTTTCAAGGGGCCTATGATTTGGAAATAGCCCAAAGTTAATCTTTATCTGTCACTGGCAAAATGTATTTTCTTTGAATGTGGGTTTCAATGCTGTTTCAATGAATGTGAGTTTCAAGGGCAGAGAAGTTTTAATGCTAAGTTTATTTTCATTGTGAGACTGCATTGCTTTGCTTAGCAGATATCGATTAGTTTGTGCTGTAAAATGCAAAATAAAACTTTCAAATGAAATCCAAATCATCGCAGAAGTAAAGCAGTATGCACATTATAGTGTTTATGGTAAATGGGGCGAAATAACCAAGGAATGGGACATTGGAATGGCTGCGGGGGGGGGGGGTTCCATTCGACCATGATTTTGTGAGGGAGAAAGGCAGCAAACTCAGACAGCCCCAGCTGAACTATACCTCTCAACTGTCCAGACTTTTGCAGAATGAATAGATTTTTGCTTCTTACTTTTGGTTTGTTCCTCATAAAATTTGGTTTTTCTGGCAAATCATGTAGGAATGCAGTCATTAAATAACGACAGACATTGAGTTTCAGATGTCATAACCTTCAGACAAATGCATGCAAAAGCAAGACCTGTTATTCTATTAACTGTCTTAAGTTTATACAAGACCAATTTATAGTACTGTTTGTATGTTCCCCCAATATATTTGGCCTTGTCCGGATTTCCTGCATTAAGTAGTTGAGAAGTACGTGTAAATAAATCACTTTATAGAATTTGGAATATCCAAACCTCTCAATTGTCCCCAATTTTGGCTCAAAATGTTGCTCTCCCCCTAATAATCCCTCTGCAAAATGACAATTTTGGAAGAAAACATGGGGGGTTTACAATTATAAATAGCTGTAATGATCAGAGTTATAGATTACTTTTATTTCAGAAATGCATGTAGATGCTCTTATTTTGTCAGCTGCTCAAGTTAACAGTGTTAATATTAAAAAGGTGTCCCTTCTTTGACAGGTTCCCAGCTGTATTGTGTGGCAATTTTATATTTTTGCATTACATTTTTGGTCTGTTTTTTATAACACTGTGGTTTTCTGACAAATTAGTGGCAGATCATTAAAGATTGAAGTTAGAAAATAATGGCAGACATTTGACTTTCAGATTTCATACCCTTCAGAAAATTCATACTAATACAAGACCTACTACTTTCTAAGTTTATAAGAGCAATATTTAAAAATTGTCCTTATTTTTGGGCCTTTGTCCCACTTGTATGTATGGCTTTGTCCAGTCCAGATTTCTTGCTCTGAGGTTGTGAGGTATGAGTGTCATAGCCATCACTGTCAGCCAGAGACATTTCAAATTGTGACATACTTGTTGCACCCCACTCCCCATTGTAGTGGCTCTGGATGTGTCCAAGCAAGGCAAGGAGCAGTTATGCAGTGTAAGTGTGCATAGTATTCCCCCATTCAAGGTAGACCACAAGTACCACCGTGGCTTTTCATCTGTCCTTGATTTTGCAGAATGTTCTTGTTTTCTGTCCTATTTTTATACTGTTGATTTATGCTTCTTATTATTCAGAAAATGCATGCTGTCGTAGTGCCCTATTACTCTGTGTTTAAGTAGCAATGCTTTAATGACCATCAGGTAAGCTTGTCGGAGATTGTAATATGCAAGTAAGCTTTAATAAGCATACTGTTAAAGAATTACCAACAATGAAAGCCTTTTTGTTGTTGCCATGCAGAGAATATTTACATAACTAGATAACATATAAGCCTTAGGTATTGAAATGCATATGACAGTATTTGTAATAAAGGACAGGATTACAGTATTTTCAGAAGCTCATTACATTTGTTAGAGACCTGCAGTCATCTTTGCAGGCTTTACCCGTAAACTAAACAGAATGCCAGTCTATCATGTGTATTCCATAACTTGTGCCGTAATCCTTTAAGCAGTTTATCTTGAGCTTGTTTCTTGTTTGCTGTTCATTTTTTACATTGATCATGTCTTCCCCATGAAACAAGTAGATAGTTGTTGTCAGGCAGCAGGTGTTTTTTGGATAAGAAACATTTTTACAAGTGGGGGTATCACACAGAGATTGCTCCTTTCAGCATGTTACTTGGTAATTTTATAAAGCTGAATATAAATTATAATTAGAACTGCAGTGCAAGGAGAAGTGGTTTGAGTTGAGTGCTGCTTGTTTTTTTTTATACTTGATTTTGACTGGCATTCCAGTAATGTATTTAAAAAGTAATTTATTTTTTCATGCATCACAACCTTTGTCTTTCCATCTAGATATTAAGTAAGTTGTCATGTAGCCAATGCATTGAAATATTTTCTTCTTCTACACTTCATTTTGTCTTGATTGGACTTTCATAATGATGGTTTGGCACTCAGGGCAGCGTAATTAATTAAAATTCCAGTTGTTGTGGTTTTTAGCATAGCCACACTCCTTTTTTAGTTTGCCGCACCCCTTTCCATTGGCCCCACCCACTCAGCTGTCTCCAGCAGCCCCCCCTTTAATTTGAAGTAACCAGCCGCCAATGGGTCTAAAACCCTCTGAATCAATGGGGGAGCCAGAGCTGAACCTCCAGATGCTGAGATTCCAAGAGGAAGGCTCTGTTCTGAAAAACTTGGAGCTGGTACCATCCCCTGGGATAATGCACAGAGGCTATGGCTCCAAGAGCCGTACAGATTGGAGCTTGTCAGATCTGACCTACTCAAAGTAATGGCCAGTGTCGAGGTATAAGGTACTGTCAATGCCGACCCCTCAATGCCAAGGATCCAGATCAGAGAAGGAGTAATTGGTATGAACGTGGACTGCCTGCCCCCCACAAGACTCTCATCTGTATCTGGTTGCAGATAAATCTCCACATCATCATGTCCACCTCCACTTCGGAAAGGCTGCGGGTGGATCTGGAAGAAGAAGCCACCGATACTGACCTAGAAGAGTGGTGAGGTGAAGCCTGAGCTGGCGAACATGTCCAAAGCTCCTCCAGCTCTGGGGAAAAATGAAAGGAACGGAGCCAGGGAGAATCCATTCTGAGAGCTGCGCGGACCTTGGTTGGTGGATCAGTGGAGGATGAGTGATCAGGGGACCATTTCCTTGACTTGTCCTTTGTGCTTAGCTGGCTTGTCCCCATCCCTGGACCTCTTGGAAGGAGATTGTTTGTTTGTTTGTTAATTTAACTGTTGAGGCTGCCCACTAAAGTGTGCTAGCCTGTGTAACTGATTTATTACTGTTTCCTGCATTTCTGTGTGCTTTCTATCTCAAAACAAAAAAAAAATATCCTTGTTTTCCCGCCTCTCCTCGACTAGTTTAGACCAGTATACAGGCTTTGCTGTATTCTGGGCTGTGGTGTAGTTCCTGTGGTGTCCATTGCCTTACTTGGATAGAAGGAAGTTTCTTTGCTCACCAGTGGGAGTGGGGAGCCCTGAGCAGCCTATCTGTCCCTGAAGGAGTGACCTCAGCACAAGAGCTTGTAGTAATTGGCTGTTTTGGACCATTTCTAGCTCTTTTGAAGTTCCCTGTTTAAAATCCGCCTCTGAGCGTTTTTTTCTGGCTATACTTCTCAGCAACAGCTCCTCGTGGTCCTGCAGAGTGGTCCTAGCAGCAGAGAACTGAGAAAAGCGAATACTTTCCTGATTTAAGTATTTTTTGCTGTTTTTACCTGAAATACCTTCTCTTGCTTACCTTGAACAAGCTTAAACTGTTTTTTTAACTGTTTGTTGCATTATATATTATCTGCACTTAAAGTTTCATTTAGTCGAAAATTGGTCGAAAGTTGTTTGTTTGTTTCTTAATTTAACTGTTGAGGCTGCCCACTAAAGTGTGCTAGCCTGTGTAACTGATTTATTACTGTTTCCTGCATTTCTGTGTGCTTTCTATCTCAAAAACAAAAAAAATCCTTGTTTTCCCACCTCTCCTCGACTAGTTTAGACCAGTATACAGGCTTTGCTGTATTCTGGGCTGTGGTGTAGTTCCTGTGGTTCCATTGCCTTACTTGGATAGAAGGAAGTTTCTTTGCTCACCAGTGGGAGTGGGGAGCCTTGAGCAGCCTATCTGTCCCTGAAGGAGTGACCTCAGCACAAGAGCGTGTAGTAATTGGATGTTTTTGACCATTTCTAGCTCTTTTGAAGTTCCCTGTCTAAAATCCGCGTTTGCACGGCTTCGCACAGTTGTGCGCATAGCGCAGCGCTGGTTAAACAAGGTTAAACTTTTTCTGGCTCCGCCAAGTCTGCTCTTCAAATCTTCCCTTAAGAAAGCTCTACTCTTATAATAATCTAGTCTAATCGCTTTATTATAAGCCTAGTACTTGTTCTCAAAACCTCTCTTCTAAGTAAGCACTCGCTAACTAAAGTAAGAACTACATCCACCTACCTTCCCTGTGAGTACCCACTTCCCTTAAAGGCACAGCACTCCCTTATAATATTCTAGCATGTTGAGTGGTAGATTGCTGGCATCCTCTCCGGTTAATCTGGGAATCTTGAGACAATGCTACAATTGTCTCATGTACACAGACAACCCTCTCCTCCTCCCAACAAACACAAATACATGTGAGAGATGCAACTATATAGCCAAACTGGAGGCTGAACTTTCTCAACTCAGGACTGGCAAGACCAGACAGGAGGAGAAGGTAACCACACACACACCAAACCCAGTCCCACATAGACCTACCACAACTGCAAACCAAACACATAAAAACACAAAGACATACTCGGAGGCTCTAACAAAAAACTTACCAAAACAACAGAGGCTCCCAAAGCAGACACCCAAAAATCCACCACCTCAAAACATAACACATGCATCACATACTTCAATAAATCAGTGTGTCAAACAATCACAGCCCTTAAGGCCAAACACCATGCCTGATACACTAGTAATAGGTGACTCTATAGTCAGACACACTGACGTTCCGCTTACCAGGCTGAACAAGGAGAGGGTAACGGTGAGCTGCTTATCGGGAGCTAGGATCTTCCACATAACACACGCACTCAGGTCACTCCAAAGCAAGTACAAATATGACTCCGTCATTGTCCATGCCGGCGTGAATGACCTGAGACGTACCTCCCTGGACTACATGAAAAGAGACATAGAGGAGCTCTCTGATTATGTACCCCAGACTGGTATGACCCTGACCCTGAGCAGCATCTTGCCCTCACCAAGAATGATGCCACAAAACAAAGACAAGATGACCAGCTTTAATAATTGGCTCAAATACTGGTGTCATTCTAGAGGGATCCAATGTCTGTCTGCTTGGGATGACATGCTGGACAAGCCACACTGCTTCCCAAGGGATGGCTTGCATCTGTCACCACTGGTCTTCCAGATATTGGCTAAGGCTCTTGCCTCCACCATAGTGCCTTTTTTAGGCAAGGCTCAAAAGACAAACCCACCTCCTTAGAAAACAAAAATGGAAAAAAATTAAGGGTAATGCTGCTCAACGCCAGAAGTCTAAATCTCAGGATGCAGGCTCTCGAAGCACTCCTCAGTATGGAGGACATCGATGTCTGTGCAGTAACTGAAACCTGGTTCAAGGCTCCTGAGAGCACCCCAGCGCTACCAGGCTATACCTCGTATCATGCTTTTCGGCCCCAAAACTCGGGCCAAACCAAAAAGGGAGGGGGTGTGTCCATATTCATCAAGGACACCCACACCTCCAGGTTAGTGGCAACACATGAAGCATCAGAGACCATCCAGGTGCAACTAACCGTAGGCAAAACTGCTATACAACTGGTAGCATGTTACAGACCACCCTCCAAATCTCAGGAACCACACTCAGCCTTCCTGAAGACATTGGAGGACATGAATGTCTCACCAAACACCATCATATTGGGAGACTTCAACTACCCTAACATAGACTGGGTGCATTATTCTAGCCCAAACACCCTTGCCCAAATGTTCCTGGAATTCATAAATTCAAAAGCAATGGAACAGCTAGTCACCTCTCCCACAAGGAGAGATAATATACTAGACCTGATCATCACAAACATGGGGACAAAGTGCTCCACACCGGAAGTATACCCTTCACTAGTGAGATCTGACCACAAACTAATCACCCTGGATATACATATCCCACCTCCACCCCCAACACAAAAGACTACAGTGAAAAACTTCTCAAAAGCCGACTTTACACTTCTTAAAACTGAGATGGTATCCTTTAAGCCCACTGGGAAAGTGCAAACCACATCCCACAATGCAGAATCCTTCACAAATGCTTTCTACGGACATCTCCAAGAATGCATGGATCATGCAATCCCAAATAAAACCAAGACCCTCTCCACCAAGGGCAGGCGTCCTGTCTGGTGGACCCCAGCCATAAACAAATTGTATAACAAAAGAAGGAAGCTACTGCACGTCAGAGCAAAATCCCATAAAGAGAAGGCATCTCTGATCAGCACCAGTAGAAAGCTACGTTCTCTCATAAAAACATCCAAGGCCAACTTTGAGAGAAAAATCGCTATGGACACTAAAGATAACCACAAGGCCTTCTTCAGCTATGTTAGAAACCTGGGCAGAAACCCTCAGATATGTTCAGAGTTAGTTCACAATGACAAAAAATACAATGAACCCACATATATTGCCAACATTCTGGCAGACAGGTTCAGTGCAAATTTCTCCCCTCCCTCACCCCCAAAAGAAGAAATACTTATCCCAGCTGAATGTAACCTCCCTGTCATCTCAGATGCCCAGGTGAGAACCGCCCTCAGCAAAGCTAAAAACACAGCATCAATGGGACCTGACGGTATCCCGAGTTGCGTGCTACGTGAACTCCAAGAGGAGCTAAACCCGCACATAAAAATGCTATTTAACCTTAGCCTTACTACAGGATATGTACCTGAAAACTGGCGTACAGCAATAGTAGTCCCACTCCACAAAGGAGGCACCTCTACTGACCCTGGTAACTACCGCCCCATAAGCTTAACCAGCCTGGTCTGCAAAGCTATGGAAAGAATCATTATGGAACTAATAAACAGAGACATTGGGGACTTACAGACACTTGATCCCACCCAGTTCGTCTTTGTAAAAGGCAGATCCTGCCTTTTAAACCTGGTTGACTTTTTCGAAACAGTCACTAGAGCCATTGACGAGGGCAAAGCAGTCCATACAGCCTACCTGGACTTGGCTAAAGCTTTCGACACAATACCCCACTCTGGCATCATAGACAAGCTCAACAGCTTAAATGTAAATCCATATGTCACAAGATGGGTGGCAAACTGGCTAAAGGATAGAACCCATAAAGTCAAAATCGTTGGAGCCATGTCAGACTCAAAGCCAGTGACAAGTGGTGTCCCACAGGGCTCTGTTCTCGGACCCCTCTTGTTCGGCATTTATTTCTCAGATGTGGAAGCAAAGATGGGAGGGTTGTGGCTGACAAAGTTCACAGATGACTGAAAACTAGGAGCCATAGTCGATACACCAGCTGACACATACATCCTACAGAAAGGCCTCACTGAAACGGACAACTGGTGCCGGAGTCATGGCCTTAAACTAAATGCCAAAAAATATATAGTCATCCCCTTTGGGAAAAACAAAGTGCCCACAAATTATCACATAGGCGGTAACCTACTGAGTACGGAAAAAGTAATCAGAGACCTGGGGACCCAAGTTGATAGTGACCTCTCATTTGGCACCCACGTTGCCAAAGTGGTTAGAAAGACTTTCTACCTTGCCCACCTTATCATGAAGGGATTCACATCCAGATCAAAGGAGGTCATTGTGCCCCTGTACTCCTCCCTTATCAGGCCCATGATTGAGTACAATGCCTCATTTGGTATGTACCTCACCCGGCACTTGCAACAGCTAGAGAGACCCCAAAAGTACCTCACCAAGAGGATCAAGGGTCTCCAACATATGTCATATGCTGCCAGACTAAAGAAACTCCAACTCTATTCAGTAGCATACCGCCTACTCAGAGGTGATCTGTGCCTGACGTACAAGGCCATGTCCAATCAGGAATTGATGGACATGCCCCACCTCAAAAAATCCAAATCCATCAGAACCACGAGAGCTAAAGATTTGAACCTCAGCACAAATATGAATAGGACATGCTGGAGGGACAGATTCATAACTCAGAGGCTTCCCATACTCTGGAACAGAATCCCAGTTCATGTTAGGCAGAGCCCCTCACTGACTCTCTTCAAGAGAAATCTTGACGAGTGGATGGGAGATTGTAGGTTTACCCCAGGGGTCATCTCTGTGTCACTACTAGACAGAGGCACAGTAAACTAATTCTATTATGTAAGGGGGTCTTCACTGTGTCACTACTAGACAGAGGCACAGTATTCTAAATCTATTCTGTACACTTTTGTACCATTAAATGGGGTGGTGAAAGCCACATCACTATGGCTAGGCTTATAAATGCCCCAGGGCAGATAGCCAAGTACCAAACTATGAAACTATGAAACTATATCTCCACATTGTTTGTCCATAAATTGACAGTCACTGTGATCTTTTAACAATTTTTATTTACCAGAATTTGTACCCTGAAATATGGCACTTATTTAGTTTAGGCATATATACCGGTATGGTTCTATATATGCTAGGAAACAAAAATGTCTCTGCATTCAAACTCCTTCACTGGTATCTTATTTTGAGCTTAAACTGCCAAATTAAAATTAGCATATCCATCCAGACAAACCTAATTCCGAAAATTTTGAAATGTAATTTCAACTAACAGTGTGCTACAGTAGAGAAAATACCAAGGATCCCCTTATTGATTAGAGGCTTGCAGTAAAACAGCACAAAATTGCCCCTGGGCCAAATGTTATATATCAGAAAGAATATAACTGCAAAATGTAATGTGAAAATGCATGGTATGCACTAAAGGACTTGTGCAACAGGTCCAGATTACCAAATGCTAAAGTGGAAGTTGTAAGACCTTGCTACACACACACACACACACACACACACACACACACACACACACACACACACACACACACACACACACACCATGTACTATATTTTATGCTAAAGCCTCAGTATCCTTCACATTGAAACCACAAATTTCTTATTGGTCCTGTTACACCCGATCCCCTTATAGTTTAGAATTTTTAAGTCTCTGATGCTTAACAACTTTCATTTTCTGCTACTTGCTTGTTTCAGTCGAGCTACAAGGTGGTGAGCATTCTGCGACTACCCTGTGCTGATTTCAAACCTGCTGAGTGAATATACAAAACTGTCATTTTTCAATTTATTCTGACTTATACTGCACTTGTATTTGAGTAACTGTGCTGTTTTATTAACTTGTATTACATCTGTACTGTATTTTTTCACAGTTTTACTGTTAAATGGTTTAATTAACTGAATGTGAACTGTTCTGCTGTTATATTTAAGTGTATAACTGTTTAATTAACTGAATGTTAACTGTTTTGCTGTTATACTTAAGTCCATATCTGATCTCCTGTGTTAAAGTGACCTAATAGTCTGGTTACAGGTTTTGATGTATCCAGATCTGTTTGTGTGAGTCCTGTGTTTCCTGCTACGCCATCTTGTGTTGGCTGGGCCTTCCTGCACTTAGTGGGAGTAAGTGAACTGGTTGGAACTGGTCTGACATAGGGTGTTTAGCTAAAAGCTCAGGAACAAGGGTTGATTGGTCAATTCCAATGTTTCTATTTTACTTTCATTTATGCGGTACTTCAACCCCATGTTTGCAGTGGTTTGCAATAGTTTGCAGTTTGCGCACCAACACTGCACTTTTTTAATCCTTTGTGAGGTATCTCAGCTGCATTTTTCCCTTACTAGCACTCCTGTGTAAGTGTGGCCCTCCCTTGCAGCTACTGCATTGATTTTATCCAGTCCTACTCACACCTATAGGTACTCTCAGATAGTACCCACTCTACTATCCCTGACCTCTCTTCAAGAGATTCCGACAACCATGGACGGACAATTTCCTATGGTTTCTCCTACTAATCTGGCTGATATGGGCATCCTGAGACAGTTAAGCAACTGCCTCATGTACACAGACAACCCTCTACTACTTACATTAAAAACCTAGAATCCTTGCTGTCTCAATCACAAGCCAATACATCTGGCACTGAGAAGGTTGTCTACTCAAATACCACAAGCACCACACCTGTAACACTACCCACACCTGTACAACAAACTCCCACATTTGCAGAGGTTCTCAACAAAAACATATCTAAACAAAAGAGACCTCCGAGGAAAAAACATACAACGCACATCACAACCCACACCACCTAGCACCACACATAGTACACATGCCTGTGTCTCACAACCTCTAAGACCTAGATACAAGCCCAACATACTAGTCATAGGAGACTCTATTGTGAGACACACAGATGTGCCCCTCACCAGGATGGACAAGGATAAAGTCATGGTAAGTTGCCTGTCAGGTGCTAGAATCTGCCATATCACACACGCATTCAAGTCTCTTAACAACATGTACGGTTATGACTCTGTCATAGTCTATGTTGGTGAGAATGACTTGAGACATACCTTTCTGGACTATATGAAGAGAGACATGATTGAGCTCGCTGAATATGTATCCCAGTCAAATATGTCCCTAGCCTTAAGCAGCATCCTGCCATTACCCAGTATGATGCCTCAATGCAAACAGAAAATGACTGACTTTAACAATTGCCTTAGTTTCTGGTGTCATTCCAAGGGGATCCAGTGTCTGACAGCCTGTAAGGACATGACTGACAGACCACGATGCTTTACCAGAGATGGCCTTCATCTGTCTCCCCTGGGCTTCAGGTTTCTGGCAAAGGCTCTTGCCTCCCCCATAGTGCCTTTTTTAGGCAAAGTCATGAGGACAAAATTAACAATGTGAAAAATTCTTCTAAATGTAATTTAAATGTCATGCTGCTAAACACTAGGAGTCTTAACATGAAACTACACTCATTGCAAGCATTCCTCACCCTGGAAGATGCTGACATTTGTGCAGTCACTGAAACCTGGTTCAAAGCTGCGGAGAGCACCCCAGCCTTACCAGCTGACTCATCCTACCATACTTTCAAACCCCAAACAGAGAGCTACAATGCCAAAGGAGGTGGAGTTTCAATATTTATCAAAGACATACACACCTCCAGGCTGGTTAAACAGTGTGACACACAGGAGACACTCCGGGTGCCGTTAACTGTTGACAAAATACCTATTCAAATCATAGCTAGTTACAGACCCCCAACCATGAATCAGGATGCCCCCTCCACCTATCTGGACTTACTTGAATCCATCAAAAATTCAACCCTCTACCCTGATCCTGGGCAACTTTAACTACTCAACCATAGAGTGGAAGACCTATTCTAGCCCAAACACCCAGAGATTCCTTGACTTTGTCAATGCCAATGCATTGGATCAGCTGGTCGCCACCCCCACGAGAGGTGAAAATATCCTGGACCTAGTACTAACCAACATGAGTAGCAGATCCAACCATAAAGCGATCACTTTCGAAGTCACCATCCCCCCTGACCCCACCCCCACTTGCCAGGTTCAAACAAAAAAACCTTTCCAAAGCTGACTACAACCTCCCGAGAGCAGGTATAAGTAGCTTCACAGTCAGCGTCACTTCAGTTGGAACTAGCACTAATTTCTAAGCCTACACCAAAAAAAATATGAACTCATACATAGCTGCATGGACTCAGCAATACCTGACAGAACCAACTCATCTTCCTCAAGGAACTGTAAACCTGTCTGGTGGACAGCAGCAATAAGCAAACTCTATAGTAAAAGGGAAAAATTGCTGGCCAGGACCAAGAAAGAGCAGGTGCCAAGTTGGAAGCAATCTCTCCTTTGGACAAGCAAATAAGGTCAATGATGAAATCCTCTAAGGGTAACTTTGTGTCCAAATTGGCAACATCTACTAAGGACAATCCAGGGGCGGCCTTAGCTGAAATGGCGCCCTAGGCGAAGTAGTGCTCCGGCACCCCTTAAGCCCCACCCACACCATTCTCATGAAACACTCCTATTTGAGCCACACCCACAGGTAGGTTACTCCCCAAGAAAGGCATTCCAGTTATTTCCTTCAATTATTTAAATGCATAGGAAGAAAAGATACCTTGCAATGTAGTCTAACTAAGTGAAGGAGGAATTTTTCTTTAATAAACTTGCTTTATCTGTTCACATCTGTTTATCTGTTATCCTTCACGCATATTTTACTATAAAAGTCATGTCCTCAGAACATAGAAGCCCATGTCCTTGTTATAAAGGGTTGTTTAAGTTAATCTAAAAAGTTTAATTTACTTTGGGGTAGGCGAGCGAGTCTTACAGCTCAGTGAAAGTA